>NW_026781690.1:0-205372 GCF_030144855.1 Hypanus sabinus
CCGGGAGACAAGGATGGTTAGTAACCACACCGGGATCAATGGATGTAGGGACACACAACCGGTAGACAACGATGGTTAGTAACCACCCCGGGTTCAATGGAAGGAGGGACACACAACCGGGAGACAAGGATGGTTAGTAACCACACCGGGATCAATGGACGCAGGGACACACAAACGGGAGACAAGGATGGTTAGTAACCACACCGGGATCAATGGATGTAGGGACACACAACCGGGAGACAAGGATGGTTAGTAACCACACCGGGATCAATGGATGTAGGGACAAACAACCGGAGACAAGGATGATTAGTAACCACACCGGGATCAATGGATGTAGAGACACACAACCGGGAGACAAGGATGGTTAGTAACCACACCGGGATCAATGGATGTAGGGACACACAACCGGGAGACAAGGATGGTTAGTAACCACACCGGGATCAATGGCTGGAGGGACACACAACGGGGAGACAAGGATGGTTAGTAACCACACCGGGATCAATGGATGGAGGGACACACAACCGGGAGACAAGGATGGTTAGTAACCACACCGGGATCAATGGATGTAGGGACACACAGCAGGGAGACAAGGATGGATAGTAACCACACCGGGATCAATGGATGTAGGGACACACAACCGGGAGACAAGGATGGTTAGTAACCACACCGGGATCAATGGATGGAGGGACACACAACCGGGAGACAAGGATGGTTAGTAACCACACCGGGATCCATGGATGGAGGGACACACAACCGGGAGACAAGGATGGTTAGTAACCACACCGGGATCAATGGATGTAGGGCACACACCCGGGAGACAAGGATGGTTAGTAACCACACCGGGTTCAATGGATGGAGGGACACACAACCGGGAGAACAGGATGGTTAGTAACCACAACGGGATCAATGGATGTAGGGACACACAACCGGGAGACAAGGATGGTTAGTAACCACACCGGGATCAATGGATGTAGAGACACACAACCGGGAGACAAGGATGGTTAGTAACCACACCGGGATCAATGGATGTAGAGACACATAACCGGGAGACAAGGATGGTTAGTAACCACACCGGGATCAATGGATGTAGGGACACACAACCGGGAGACAAGGATGGTTAGTAACCACACCGGGATCAATGGATGTAGAGACACACAACCGGGAGACAAGGATGGTTAGTAACCACACCGGGATCAATGGATGTAGGGACACACAGCCGGGAGACAAGGATGGTTAGTAACCACACCGGGATCAATGGATGTAGGGACACACAACCGGGAGACAAGGATTGTGAGTAACCACACCGGGATCCATGGATGGAGGGACACACAACCGGGAGACAAGGATGGTTAGTAACCACACCGGGATCAATGGATGTAAGGACACACAACCGGGAGACAAGGATGGTTAGTAACCACTCCGGCATCAATGGATGTAGGGACACACAACAGGGAGACAAGGATGGTTAGTAACCACTCCGGCATCATTGGATGTAGGGACACACAACCGGGAGACAAGGATGGTTATTAACAACACCGGGATCAATGGATGGAGGGACACACAACCGGGAGACAAGGATGGTTAGTAACCACACCGGGATCAATGGATGTAGGGACACACAACCGGGAGACAAGGATGGTTAGTAACCACACCGGGATCAATGGATGTAGGGACACACAGCCGGGAGACAAGGATGGTTAGTAACCACACGGGGATCAATGGATGTAGGGACACACAACCGGGAGACAAGGATGGTTAGTAACCACACCGGGATCAATGGATGTAGGGACACACAACCGGCAGACAAGGATGGTTAGTAACCACACCGGGATCAATGGATGTAGGGATACACAACCGGGAGACAAGGATGGTTAGTAACCACAGCGGGATCAATGGATGTAGGGACACACAGCCGGGAGACAAGGATGGTTAGTAACCACAGCGGGATCAATGGATGGAGGGACACACAACCGGGAGACAAGGATGGTTAGTAACCACACCGGGTTCAATGGATGGAGGGACACACAACCGGGAGAAAAGGATGGTTAGTAACCACACCATGATCAATGGATGTAGGGACACACAACCGGGAGACAAGGATGGTTAGTAACCACACCGGGATCAATGGATGTAGGGACAAACAACCGGGAGACAAGGATGGTTAGTAACCACACCGGGATCAATGGATGTAGGGACACACAACCGGGAGACAAGGATGATTAGTAACCACACCGGGATCAATGTTTGGAGGGACACACAACCGGGAGACAAGGATGGTTAGTAACCACACCGGGATCAGTGGATGTAGGGACACACAACCGGGAGACAAGGATGTTTAGTAACCACACCGGGATCAATGGATGTAGGGACACACAACCGGGAGACAAGGATGGTTAGTAACCACACCGGGATCAATGGATGTAGGGACACACGACCGGGAGACAAGGGTGGTTAGGAACCACACCGGGATCAATGGATGTAGGGACACACAACCGGGAGACAAGGATGGTTAGTAACCACACCGGGATCAATGGATGTAGGGACACACAACCGGGAGACAAGGATGGTTAGTAACCACACCGGGATCAATGGATGTAGGGACACACAGCCGGGACACAAGGATGGTTAGTAACCACACCGGGATCAATGGATTTAGGGACACACAACCGGGAGACAAGGATGGTTAGTAACCACACCGGGATCAATGGATGTAGGGACACACAACCGGGAGACAAGGATGGTTAGTAACCACACCGGGATCAATGGATGTAGGGACAACCAACCGGGAGACAAGGATGGTTAGTAACCACACCGGGATCAATTGATGTAGGGACACACAAACGGGAGACAAGGATGGTTAGTAACCACACCGGGATCAATGGATGTAGGGACACACAACCGGGAGACAAGGATGGTTAGTAACCACACCGGGATCAATGGATGTAGGGACACACAACCGGGAGACAAGGATGGTTAGTAACCAAACCGGGATCAATGGATGTAGGGACACACAACCGGGAGACAAGGATGGTTAGTAACCACACCGGGATCAATGGATGTAGAGACACACAAACCGGGAGACAAGGATGGTTAGTAACCACACCGGGATCAATGGATGTAGGGACACACAACCGGGAGACAAGGATGGTTAGTAACCACACCGGGATCAATGGATGTAGGGACACACAACCGGGAGACAAGGATGGTTAGTAACCACACCGGGATCAATGGATGTAGGGACACACAACCGGGAGACAAGGATGGTTAGTAACCAAACCGGGATCAATGGATGTAGGGACACACAACCGGGAGACAAGGATGGTTAGTAACCACACCGGGATCAATGGATGTAGAGACACACAACCGGGAGACAAGGATGGTTAGTAACCACACCGGGATCAATGGATGTAGGGACACACAACCGGGAGACAAGGATGGTTAGTAACCACACCGGGATCAATGGATGGAGGGACACACAACCGGGAGACAAGGATGGTTAGTAACCACACCGGGATCAATGGATGTAGGGACACACAGCCGGGAGACAAGGATGGTTAGTAACCACACCGGGATCAATGGATGTAGGGACACACAACCGGGTGACAATGATGGTTAGTAACCACACCGGGTTCAATGGATGGAGGGACACACAACCGGGAGAAAAGGATGGTTAGTAACCACACCGGGATCAATAGATGTAGGGACACACAACCGGGAGACAAGGATGGTTAGTAACCACACCGGGATCAATGGATGTAGGGACACACAGCCGGGAGACAAGGATTGTTAGTAACCACACCGGGATCAATGGATGTAGGGACACACAACCGGGAGACAAGGATGGTTAGTAACCACACCGGGATCAATGGATGTAGGGACACACAACCGGGAGACAAGGATGGTTAGTAACCACACCGGGATCAATGGATGTAGGGACACACAACCGGGAGACAAGGATGGTTAGTAACCACACCGGGATCCATGGACGGACGGACACACAACCGGGAGACAAGGATGGTTAGTAACCTCACCGGGATCAATGATGGAGGGACACAGAACCGGGAGACAAGGATGGTTATTAACAACACCGGGATCAATGGATGTAGGGACAAACAACCGGGAGACAAGGATGGTTAGTAACCACACCGGGATCCATGGATGGAGGGACACACAACCGGGAGACAAGGATGGTTATTAACAACACCGGGATCAATGGATGTAGGGACAAACAACCGGGAGACAAGGATGGTTAGTAACCACACCGGGATCAATGGATGGAGGGACACACAACCGGGAGACAAGGATGGTTAGTAACCACACCGGGATCCATGGATGGAGGGACACACAACCGGGAGACAAGGATGGTTATTAACAACACCGGGATCAATGGATGGAGGGACACACAACCGGGAGACAAGGATGATTAGTAACCACACCGGGATCAATGGATGTAGGGACACACAACCGGGAGACAAGGATGGTTAGTAACCACACCGGGATCAATGGATGTAGGGACACACAGCCGGGAGACAAGGATGGTTAGTAACCACACCGGGATCAATGGATGTAGGGACACACAACCGGGAGACAAGGATGGTTAGTAACCACACCGGGTTCAATGGATGGAGGGACACACAACCGGGAGAAAAGGTTGGTTAGTAACCACACCGGGATCAATGGGTGCAGGGACACACAACCGGGAGACAAGGATGGTTAGTAACCACACCGGGATCAATGGATGTAGGGACACACAACCGGGAGACAAGGATGGTTAGTAACCACACCGGGATCAATGGATGTAGGGACACACAGCCGGGAGACAAGGATGGTTAGTAACCACACCGGGATCAATGGATGTAGGGACACACAACCGGGAGACAAGGATGGTTAGTAACCACACCGGGATCAATGGATGTAGGGACACACAACCGGGAGACAAGGATGGTTAGTAACCACACCGGGATCAATGGATGTAGGGACACACAACCGGGAGACAAGGATGGTTAGTAACCACACCGGGATCAATGGATGTAGGGACACACAGCCGGGAGACAAGGATGGTTAGTAACCACACCGGGATCAATGGATGTAGGGACACACAACCGGGAGACAACGATGGTTAGTAACCACCCCGGGATCAATGGATGGAGGGACACACAACCGGGAGACAAGGATGGTTAGTAACCACACCGGGATCAATGGATGGAGGGAAACACAACCGGGAGAAAAGGATGGTTAGTAACCACACCGGGATCAATGGATGTAGGGACACACAACCGGGAGACAAGGATGGTTAGTAACCACACCGGGATCAATGGATGTAGGGACACACAACCGGGAGACAAGGATGGTTAGTAACCACACCGGGATCAATGGATGTAGGGACACACAACCGGGAGACAAGGATGATTAGTAACCACACCGGGATCAATGGATGTAGGGACACACAACCGGGAGACAAGGATGGTTAGTAACCACACCGGTTTCAATGGATGGAGGGACACACAACCGGGAGAAAAGGATGGTTAGTAACCACACCGGGATCAATGGATGTAGGGACACACAACCGGGAGACAAGGATGGTTAGTAACCACACCGGGATCAATGGATGGAGGGACACACAACCGGGAGACAAGGATGGTTAGTAACCACACCGGGATCCATGGATGGAGGGACACACAACCGGGAGACAAGGATGGTTATTAACAACACCGGGATCAATGGATGGAGGGACACACAACCGGGAGACAAGGATGATTAGTAACCACACCGGGATCAATGGATGTAGGGACACACAACCGGGAGACAAGGATGGTTAGTAACCACACCGGGATCAATGGATGTAGGGACACACAGCCGGGAGACAAGGATGGTTAGTAACCAGACCGGGATCAATGGATGTAGGGACACACAACCGGGAGACAAGGATGGTTAGTAACCACACCGGGTTCAATGGATGGAGGGACACACAAGCGGGAGAAAAGGTTGGTTAGTAACCACACCGGGATCAATGGATGTAGGGACACACAACCGGGAGACAAGGATGGTTAGTAACCACACCGGGATCAATGGATGTAGGGACACACAACCGGGAGACAAGGATGGTTAGTAACCACACCGGGATCAATGGATGTAGGGACACACAGCCGGGAGACAAGGATGGTTAGTAACCACACCGGGATCAATGGATGTAGGGACACACAACCGGGAGACAAGGATGGTTAGTAACCACACCGGGATCAATGGATGTAGGGACACACAACCGGGAGACAAGGATGGTTTGTAACCACACCGGGATCAATGGATGTAGTGACACACAACCGGGAGACAAGGATGGTTAGTAACCACACCGGGATCAATGGATGTAGGGACACACAGCCGGGAGACAAGGATGGTTAGTAACCACACCGGGATCAATGGATGTAGGGACACACAACCGGGAGACAACGATGGTTAGTAACCACCCCGGGATCAATGGATGGAGGGACACACAACCGGGAGACAAGGATGGTTAGTATCCACACCGGGATCAATGGATGGAGGGAAACACAACCGGGAGAAAAGGATGGTTAGTAACCACACCGGGATCAATGGATGTAGGGACACACAACCGGGAGACAAGGATGGTTAGTAACCACACCGGGATCAATGGATGTAGGGACACACAACCGGGAGACAAGGATGGTTAGTAACCACACCGGGATCAATGGATGTAGGGACACACAACCGGGAGACAAGGATGATTAGTAACCACACCGGGATCAATGGATGTAGGGACACACAACCGGGAGACAAGGATGGTTAGTAACCACACCGGTTTCAATGGATGGAGGGACACACAACCGGGAGAAAAGGATGGTTAGTAACCACACCGGGATCAATGGATGTAGGGACACACAACCGGGAGAGAAGGATGGTTAGTAACCACACCGGGATCAATGGATGTAGGGACACACAACCGGTAGACAAGGATGGTTAGTAACCACACCTGGATCAATGGATGTAGGGACACACAACCGGGAGACTAGGATGGTTAGTAAACACACCAGGATCAATGGATGTAGGGACACACAACCGGGAGATAAGGATGGTTAGTAACCACACCGGGATCAATGGATGGAGGGACACACAACCGGGAGACAAGGATGGTTAGTAACCACACCGGGATCAATGGATGTAGGGACACACAACCGGGAGACAAGGATGGTTAGTAACCACACCGGGATCAATGGATGGAGGGACACACAACCGGGAGACAAGGATGGTTAGTAACCACACCGGGATCAATGGATGTAGGGACACACAACCGGGAGACAAGGATGGTTAGTAACCACACCGGGATCAATGGATGTAGGGACAAACAACCGGGAGACAAGGATGGTTAGTAACCACACCGGGATCAATGGATGTAGGGACACACAACCGGGAGACAAGGATGGTTAGTAACCACACCGGGATCAATGGATGTAGGGACACACAACCGGGAGACAAGGATGGTTAGTAACCACACCGGGATCAATGGTTGGAGGGACACACAACCGGGAGACAAGGATGGTTAGTAACCACACCGGGATCAATGGATGGATGGACACACAACCGGGAGACAAGGATGGTTAGTAACCACACCGGGATCAATGGATGTAGGGACACACAACCGGGAGACAAGGATGGTTAGTAAACACACCGGGATCAATGGATGTAGGGACACACAACCGGGAGACAAGGATGGTTAGTAACCACACCGGGATGAGTGGATGTAGGGACACACAACCGGGAGACAAGGATGGTTAGTGACCACACCGGGATCAATGGATGGAGGGACAAACAACCGGGAGACAAGGATGGTTAGTAACCACACCGGGATCAATGGATGTAGGGACACACAACCGGGAGACAAGGATGGTTAGTAACCACACCGGGATCAGTGGATGTAGGGAGACACAACCGGGAGACAAGGATGGTTAGTAACCACACCGGGATCAGTGGATGTAGGGACACACAACCGGGAGACAAGGATGGTTAGTAACCACACCGGGATCAATGGATGGAGGGACACACAACCGGGAGACAAGGATGGTTAGTAACCACACCGGGATCAATGGATGTAGGGACACACAACCGGGAGACAAGGATGGTTAGTAACCACACCGGGTTCACTGGATGTAGGGACACACAACCGGGAGACAAGGATAGTTAGTAACCACACCGGGATCAATGGATGGATGGACACACAACCGGGAGACAAGGATGGTTAGTAACCACACCGGGATCAAAGGATGTAGGGACACACAACCGGGAGACAAGGATGGTTAGTAACCACACCGGGATCAATGGATGTAGGGACACACAACCGGGAGACAAGGATGGTTAGAAACCACACCGGGATCAGTGGATGTAGGGACACACAACCGGGAGACAAGGATGGTTAGTGACTACACCGGGATCAATGGATGGAGGGACACACAACCGGGAGACAAGGATGGTTAGTAACCACACCGGGATCAATGGATGTAGGGACACACAACCGGGAGACAAGGATGGTTTGTAACCACACCGGGATCAGTGGATGTAGGGACACACAACCGGGAGACAAGGATGGTTAGTAACCACACCGGGATCAGAGGATGTAGGGACACACAATCGGGAGACAAGGATGGTTAGTAACCACACCGGGATCAATGGATGGAGGGACACACAACCGGGAGACAAGGATGGTTAGTAACCACACCGGTATCAATGGATGTAGGGACACACAACCGGGAGACAAGGATGGTTAGTAACCACACCGGGTTCACTGGATGTAGGGACACACAACCGGGAGACAAGGATGGTTAGTAACCACACCGGGATCAATGGATGTAGGGACACACAACCGGGAGACAAGGAAGGTTAGTAACCACACCGGGATCAGTGGATGTAGGGACACACAACCGGGAGACAAGGATGGTTAGTAACCACACCGGGATCAATGGATGTAGGGACACACAACCGGGAGACAAGGATGGTTAGTAACCACACCGGGTTCAATGGATGTAGGGACACGCAACCGGGAGACAAGGATGGTTATTAACCACACCGGGATCAATGGATGTAGGGACACACAACCGGGAGACAAGGATGGTTAGTAACCACACCGGGATCAATGGATGGAGGGACACACAGCCAGGAGACAAGGATGGTTATTAACCACCCCGGGATCAATGGACGTAGTGACACACAACCGGGAGACAAGGATGGTTAGTAACCACCCCGGGATCAATGGACGTAGGGACACACAACCGGGAGACAAGGATGGTTAGTAACCACCCCGGGATCAATGGACGTAGTGACACACAACCGGGAGACAAGGATGGTTAGTAACCACCCCGGGATCAATGGACGTAGGGACACACAACCGGGAGACAAGGCTGGTTAGTAACCACACCGGGATCAATGGATGTAGGGACACACAGCCGGGAGACAAGGATGGTTAGTAACCACACCGGGATCAATGGATGTAGGTACACACAACGGGGAGACAAGGATGGTTAGTAACCACACCGGGTTCAATGAATGTAGGGACACAGAACCGGGAGACAAGGATGGTTAGTAACCACACCGGGTTCAATGGATGTAGGGACACACAACCGGGAGGCAAGGATGGTTAGTAACCACACCGGGATCAATGGATGTAGGGACACACAGCCGGGAGACAAGGATGGTTAGTAACCACACCGGGATCAATGGATGTAGGGACACACAACCGGGAGACAAGGATGGTTAGTAACCACACCGGGATCAATGGATGTAGGGACACACAACCGGGAGACAAGGATGGTTAGTAACCACACCGGGATCAATGGATGTAGGGACACACAACCGGGAGACAAGGATGGTTAGTAACCACACCGGGATCAATGGATGCAGAGACACACAACCGGGAGACAAGGATGGTTAGTAACCACACCGGGATCAATGGATGTAGGGACACACAACCGGGAGACAAGGATGGTTAGTAACCACACCGGGATCAATGGATGGAGGGACACACAACCGGGAGACAAGGATGGTTAGTAACCACACCGGGATCAATGGATGTAGGGACACACAGCCGGGAGACAAGGATGGTTAGTAACCACACCGGGATCAATGGATGGTGGGACACACAACCGGGAGACAAGGATGGTTAGTAACCACACCGGGTTCAATGGATGTAGGGACACACAACCGGGAGACAAGGATGGTTAGTAACCACACCGGGATCAATGGATGTAGGGACACACAGCCGGGAGACAAGGATGGTTAGTAACCACACCGGGATCAATGGATGTAGGGACACACAACCGGGAGACAAGGATGGTTAGTAACCACACCGGGATCAATGGATGGAGGGACACACAACCGGGAGACAAGGATGGTTAGTAACCACACCGGGATCAATGGATGTAGGGACACACAACCGGGAGACAAGGATGGTTAGTAACCACACCGGGTTCACTGGATGTAGGGACACACAACCGGGAGACAAGGATGGTTAGTAACCACACCGGGATCAATGGATGGATGGACACACAACCGGGATACAAGGATGGTTAGTAACCACACCGGGATCAATGGATGTAGGGACACACAACCGGGAGACAAGGATGGTTAGTAACCACACCGGGATCAATGGATGTAGGGACACACAACCGGGAGACAAGGATGGTTAGTAACCACACCGGGATCAGTGAATGTAGGGACACACAACCGGGAGACAAGGATGGTTAGTGACCACACCGGGATCAATGGATGGAGGGACACACAACCGGGAGACAAGGATGGTTAGTAACCACACCGGGATCAATGGATGTAGGGACACACAACCGGGAGACAAGGATGGTTAGTAACCACACCGGGATCAGTGGATGTAGGGACACACAACCGGGAGACAAGGATGGTTAGTAACCACACCGGGATCAGTGGATGTAGGGACACACAACCGGGAGACAAGGATGGTTAGTAACCACACCGGGATCAATGGATGGAGGGACACACAACCGGGAGACAAGGATGGTTAGTAACCACACCGGGATCAATGGATGTAGGGACAAACAACCGGGAGACAAGGATGGTTAGTAACCACACCGGGTTCACTGAATGTAGGGACACACAACCGGGAGACAAGGATGGTTAGTAACCACACCGGGATCAATGGATGTAGGGACACACAACCGGGAGACAAGGATGGTTAGTAACCACACCGGGATCAGTGGATGTAGGGACACACAACCGGGAGACAAGGATGGTTAGTAACCACACCGGGATCAATGGATGTAGGGACACACAACCGGGAGACAAGGATGGTTAGTAACCACACCGGGTTCAATGGATGTAGGGACACACAACCGGGAGACAAGGATGGTTAGTAACCACACCGGGATCAATGGATGTAGGGACACACAACCGGGAGACAAGGATGGTTAGTAACCACACCGGGATCAATGGATGGAGGGACACACAGCCAGGAGACAAGGATGGTTAGTAACCACCCCGGGATCAATGGACGTAGTGACACACAACCGGGAGACAAGGATGGTTAGTAACCACCCCGGGATCAATGGACGTAGGGACACACAACCGGGAGACAAGGATGGTTAGTAACCACCCCGGGATCAATGGACGTAGTGACACACAACCGGGAGACAAGGATGGTTAGTAACCACCCCGGGATCAATGGACGTAGGGACACACAACCGGGAGACAAGGATGGTTAGTAACCACACCGGGATCAATGGATGTAGGGACACACAGCCGGGAGACAAGGATGGTTAGTAACCACACCGGGATCAATGGATGTAGGTACACACAACGGGGAGACAAGGATGGTTAGTAACCACACCGGGTTCAATGGATGTAGGGACACAGAACCGGGAGACAAGGATGATTAGTAACCACACCGGGTTCAATGGATGTAGGGACACAGAACCGGGAGACAAGGATGGTTAGTAACCACACCGGGATCAATGGATGGTGGGACACACAACCGGGAGACAAGGATGGTTAGTAACCACACCGGGTTCAATGTATGTAGGGACACACAACCGGGAGACAAGGATGGTTAGTAACCACACCGGGATCAATGGATGTAGGGACACACAGCCGGGAGACAAGGATGGTTAGTAACCACACCGGGATCAATGGATGTAGGGACACACAACCGGGAGACAAGGATGGTTAGTAACCACACCGGGATCAATGGATGTAGGGACAGACAACCGGGAGACAAGGATGGTTAGTAACCACACCGGGATCAATGGATGTAGGGACACAGAACCGGGAGACAAGGATGGTTAGTAACCACACCGGTATCAATGGATGCAGAGACACACAACCGGGAGACAAGGATGGTTAGTAACCACACCGTGATCAATGGATGTAGGGACACACAACCGGGAGACAAGGATGGTTAGTAACCACACCGGGATCAATGGATGGAGGGACACACAACCGGGAGACAAGGATGGTTAGTAACCACACCGGGATCAATGGATGTAGGGACACACAGCCGGGAGACAAGGATGGTTAGTAACCACACCGGGATCAATGGATGGTGGGACACAAAACCGGGAGACAAGGATGGTTAGTAACCACACCGGGTTCAATGGATGTAGGGACACACAACCGGGAGACAAGGATGGTTAGTAACCACACCGGGATCAATGGATGTAGGGACACACAGCCGGGAGACATGGATGGTTAGTAACCACACCGGATCAATGGATGTAGGGACACACAAATGGGAGACAAGGATGGTTAGTAACCACACCGGGATCAATGGATGTAGGGACACACAACCGGGAGACAAGGATGGTTAGTAACCACACCGGGATCAATGGATGTAGGGACACACAACCGGGAGACAAGGATGGTTAGTAACCACAACGGGATCAATGGATGTAGGGACACACAACCGGGAGAGAAGGATGGTTAGTAACCACACCGGGATCAATGGATGTAGAGACACACAACCGGGAGAGAAGGATGGTTAGTAACCACACCGGGATCAATGGATGTAGGGACACACAACCGGGAGACAAGGATGGTTAGTAACCACACCGGGATCAATGGATGGAGGGACACACAACCGGGAGACAAGGATGGTTAGTAACCACACCGGGATCAATGGATGTAGGGACACACAGCCGGGAGACAAGGATGGTTAGTAACCACACCGGGATCAATGGATGTAGGGACACACAACCGGGTGACAATGATGGTTAGTAACCACACCGGGTTCAATGGATGGAGGGACACACAACCGGGAGAAAAGGATGGTTAGTAACCACACCGGGATCAATGGATGTAGGGACACACAACCGGGAGACAAGGATGTTTAGTAACCACACCGGGATCAATGGATGTAGGGACACACAACCGGGAGACAAGGATGGTTAGTAACCACACCGGGATCAATGGATGGAGGGACACACAACCGGGAGACAAGGATGGTTAGTAACCTCCCCGGGATCAATGGATGTAGGGACACACAGCCGGGAGACAAGGATGGTTAGTAACCACACCGGGATCAATGGATGTAGGGACACACAACCGGGAGACAAGGATGGTTAGTAACCACACGGGGATCAATGGATGTAGGGTCACACAACCGGGAGAGAAGGATGGTTAGTAACCACACCGGGATCCATGCATGGAGGGACACACAACCGGGAGACAAGGATGGTTAGTAACCACACCGGTATCAATGGATGGAGGGACACACAACCGGGAGACAAGGATGGTTAGTAACCACACCGGGATCAATGGATGGAGGGACACACAACCGGGAGACAAGGATGGTTAGTAACCACACCGGGTTCAATGGATGTAGGGACACACAACCGGGAGACAAGGATGGTTAGTAACCACACCGGGATCAATGGATGTAGGGACACACAGCCGGGAGACATGGATGGTTAGTAACCACACCGGATCAATGGATGTAGGGACACACAAATGGGAGACAAGGATGCTTAGTAACTACACCGGGATCAATGGATGTAGGGACACACAACCGGGAGACAAGGATGGTTAGTAACCACACCGGGATCAATGGATGTAGGGACACACAACCGGGAGACAAGGATGGTTAGTAACCACACCGGGATCAATGGATGTAGGGACACACAACCGGGAGAGAAGGATGGTTAGTAACCACACCGGGATCAATGGATGTAGAGACACACAACCGGGAGAGAAGGATGGTTAGTAACCACACCGGGATCAATGGATGTAGGGACACACAACCGGGAGACAAGGATGGTTAGTAACCACACCGGGATCAATGGATGGAGGGACACACAACCGGGAGACAAGGATGGTTAGTAACCACACCGGGATCAATGGATGTAGGGACACACAGCCGGGAGACAAGGATGGTTAGTAACCACACCGGGATCAATGGATGTAGGGACACACAACCGGGTGACAATGATGGTTAGTAACCACACCGGGTTCAATGGATGGAGGGACACACAACCGGGAGAAAAGGATGGTTAGTAACCACACCGGGATCAATGGATGTAGGGACACACAACCGGGAGACAAGGATGTTTAGTAACCACACCGGGATCAATGGATGTAGGGACACACAACCGGGAGACAAGGATGGTTAGTAACCACACCGGGATCAATGGATGGAGGGACACACAACCGGGAGACAAGGATGGTTAGTAACCTCCCCGGGATCAATGGATGTAGGGACACACAGCCGGGAGACAAGGATGGTTAGTAACCACACCGGGATCAATGGATGTAGGGACACACAACCGGGAGACAAGGATGGTTAGTAACCACACAGGGATCAATGGATGTAGGGTCACACAACCGGGAGAGAAGGATGGTTAGTAACCACACCGGGATCCATGCATGGAGGGACACACAACCGGGAGACAAGGATGGTTAGTAACCACACCGGTATCAATGGATGGAGGGACACACAACCGGGAGACAAGGATGGTTAGTAACCACACCGGGATCAATGGATGGAGGGACACACAACCGGGAGACAAGGATGGTTAGTAACCACACCGGGATCAATGGATGTAGGGACACACAGCCGGGAGACAAGGATGGTTAGTAACCACACCGGGATCAATGGATGTAGGGACACAGAACCGGGAGACAAGGATGGTTAGTAACCACACCGGGATCAATGGATGGTGGGACACACAACCGGGAGACAATGATGGTTAGTAACCACACCGGGTTCAATGGATGTAGGGACACACAACCGGGAGACAAGGATGGTTAGTAACCACACCGGGATCAATGGATGTAGGGACACACAACCGGGAGACAAGGATGGTTTGTAGCCACACCGGGATCAATGGATGGACGGACACACAACCGGGAGACAAGGATGGTTAGTAACCACACCGGGATCAATGGATGTAGGGACACACAACCGGGAGACAAGGATGGTTAGTAACCACACCGGGATCAATGGATGTAGGGACAACCAACCGGGAGACAAGGATGGTTAGTAACCACACCGGGATCAATGGATGTAGGGACACACAACCGGGAGACAAGGATGGTTAGTAACCACACCGGGATCAATGGATGTAGGGACACACAACCGGGAGACAAGGATGGTTAGTAACCACACCGGGATCAATGGATGTAGGGACACACAGCCGGGAGACAAGGATGGTTAGTAACCACACCGGGATCAATGGATGTAGGGACACAGAACCGGGAGACAAGGATGGTTAGTAACCACACCGGGATCAATGGATGGTGGGACACACAACCGGGAGACAAGGATGGTTAGTAACCACACCGGGTTCAATGGATGTAGGGACACACAACCGGGAGACAAGGATGGTTAGTAACCACACCGGGATCAATGGATGTAGGGACACACAACCGGGAGACAAGGATGGTTAGTAACCACACCGGGATCAATGGATGTAGGGACAACCAACCGGGAGACAAGGATGGTTAGTAACGACACCGGGATCAATGGATGTAGGGACACACAGCCGGGAGACAACGATGGTTAGTAACCACACCGGGATCAATGGATGTAGGGACACACAGCCGGGAGACAAGGATGGTTAGTAACCACACCGGGATCAACGGATGTAGGGACACACAACCGGGAGACAAGGATGGTTAGTAACAACACCGGGATCAATGGATGTAGGGACACACAGCCGGGAGACAAGGATGGTTAGTAACCACACCGGGATCAATGGATGTAGGGACACACAAACGCGAGACAAGGATGGTTAGTAACCACACCGGGATCAATGGATGTAGGGACACACAACCGGGAGACAAGGATGGTGAGTAACCTCACCGGGATCAATGGATGTAGGGACACACAGCCGGGAGACAAGGATGAGTAGTAACCACACCGGGATCAATGGATGTAGGGACACACAACCGGGAGACAAGGATGGTTAGTAACCACACCGGGATCAATGGATGTAGGGACACACAACCGGGAGACAAGGATGGTTAGTAACCACACCGGGATCAATGGATGTAGGGACACACAACCGGGAGACAAGGATGGTTAGTAACCACACCGGGATCAATGGATGTAGGGACACACAACCGGGAGACAACGATGGTTAGTAACCACACCGGGATCAATGGATGTAGGGACACACAACCGGGAGACAAGGATGGTTAGTAACCACACCGGGATCAATGGATGGAGGGACACACAACCGGGAGACAAGGATGGTTAGTAACCACACCGGGATCAATGGATGTAGGGACACACAGCCGGGAGACAAGGATGGTTAGTAACCACACCGGGATCAATGGATGTAGGGACACACAACCGGGTGACAATGATCGTTAGTAACCACACCGGGTTCAATGGATGGAGGGACACACAACCGGGAGAAAAGGATGGTTAGTAACCACACCGGGATCAATGGATGTAGGGACACACAACCGGGAGACAAGGATGGTTAGTAACCACACCGGGATCAATGGATGGAGGGACACACAACCGGGAGACAAGGATGGTTAGTAACCACACCGTGATCAATGGATGTAGGGACACACAGCCGGGAGACAAGGATGGTTATTAACCACACCGGGATCAATGGATGTGGGGACACACAACCGGGAGACAAGGATGGTTAGTAACCACACCGGGATCAATGGATGTAGGGACACACAACCGGGAGACAAGGATGGTTAGTAACCACACCGGGATCCATGGATGGAGGGACACACAACCGGGAGACAAGGATGGTTAGTAACCACACCGGGATCCATGGATGGAGGGACACACAGCCGGGAGACAAGGATGGTTATTAACCACACCGGGATCAATGGATGTAGGGACACACAACCGGGAGACAAGGATGGTTAGTAACCACACCGGGATCAATGGATGTAGGGACACACAACCGGGAGACAAGGATGGTTAGTAACCACACCGGGATCCATGGATGGAGGGACACACAACCGGGAGACAAGGATGGTTAGTAACCACACCGGGATCAATGGATGTAGGGACACACAACCGGGAGACAAGGATGGTTAGTAACCACACCGGGATCAATGGATGTAGGGACACACAACCTGGAGACAAGGATGGTTAGTAACCACACCGGGATCAATGGATGTAGGGACACTCAACCGGGAGACAAGGATGGTTAGTAACCACACCGGGATCAATGGATGTAGGGACACACAACCGGGAGACAAGGATGGTTAGTAACCACACCGGGATCCATGGACGGACGGACACACAACCGGGAGACAAGGATGGTTAGTAACCACACCGGGATCAATGGATGTAGGGACACACAACCGGGAGACAAGGATGGTTAGTAACCTCCCCGGGATCAATGGATGTAGGGACACACAACCGGGAGACAAGGATGGTTAGTAACCACACCGGGATCAATGGATGTAGGGACACACAACCGGGAGACAAGGATGGTTAGTAACCACACCGGGATCAATGGATGTAGGGACACACAACCGGGAGACAAGGATGGTTAGTAACCACACCGGGATCCATGGATGGACGGACACACAACCGGGAGACAAGGATGGTTAGTAACCTCACCGGGATCAATGGATGGAGGGACACAGAACCGGGAGACAAGGATGGTTATTAACAACACCGGGATCAATGGATGTAGGGACAAACAACCGGGAGACAAGGATGGTTAGTAACCACACCGGGATCCATGGATGGAGGGACACACAACCGGGAGACAAGGATGGTTATTAACAACACCGGGATCAATGGATGTAGGGACACACAACCGGGAGACAAGGATGGTTAGTAACCACACCGGGATCAATGGATGTAGGGACACACAGCCGGGAGACAAGGATGGTTAGTAACCACACCGGGATCAATGGATGTAGGGAAACACAAACGGGAGACAAGGATGGTTAGTAACCACACCGGGTTCAATGGATGTAGGGACACAGAACCGGGAGACAAGGATGGTTAGTAACCACACCGGGTTCAATGGATGTAGGGACACAGAACCGGGAGACAAGGATGGTTAGTAACCACACCGGGATCAATGGATGTAGGGACACACAACCGGGAGACAAGGATGGTTAGTAACCACACCGGGATCAATGGATGTAGGGACAACCAACCGGGAGACAAGGATGGTTAGTAACCACACCGGGATCAATGGATGTAGGGACACACAACCGGGAGACAAGGATGGTTAGTAACCACACCGGGATCAATGGATGTAGGGACACACAACCGGGAGACAAGGATGGTTAGTAACCACACCGGGATCAATGGATGTAGGGTCACACAGCCGGGAGACAAGGATGGTTAGTAACCACACCGGGATCAATGGATGTAGGGACACACAACCGGGAGACAAGGATGGTTAGTAACCACACCGGGATCAATGGATGTAGGGACACACAGCCGGGAGACAAGGATGGTTAGTAACCACACCGGGATCAATGGATGTAGAGACACACCATTGGGAGACAAGGATGGTTAGTAACCACACCGGGATCAGTGGATGTAGGGACACACAACCGGGAGACAAGGATGGTTAGTAACCACACCGGGATCAATGGATGTAGGGACACACAACCGGGAGACAAGGATGGTTAGTAACCACACCGGGATCAATGAATGTAGGGACACACAACCGGGAGACAAGGATGGTTAGTAACCACACCGGGATCAATGGATGTAGGGACACACAACCGGGAGACAAGGATGGTTAGTAACCACACCGGGATCAATGGATGTAGGGACACACAACCGGGAGACAAGGATGGTTAGTAACCACACCGGGATCAATGGATGGAGGGACACACAACCGGGAGACAAGGATGGTTAGTAACCTCCCCGGGATCAATGGATGTAGGGACACACAGCCGGGAGACAAGGATGGTTAGTAACCACACCGGGATCAATGGATGTAGGGACACACAACCGGGAGACAAGGATGGTTAGTAACCACACCGGGATCAATGGATGTAGGGACACACAACCGGGAGTCAAGGATGGTTAGTAACCACACCGGGTTCCATGCATGGAGGGACACACAACCGGGAGACATGGATGGTTAGTAACCACACCGGGATCAATGGATGGAGGGACACACAACCGGGAGACAAGGATGGTTAGTAACCACACCGGGATCAATGGATGTAGTGACACACAGCCGGGAGACAAGGATGGTTAGTAACCACACCGGGATCAGTGGATGTAGGGACACAGAACCGGGAGACAAGGATGGTTAGTAACCACACCGGGATCAATGGATGGTGGGACACACAACCGGGAGACAAGGATGGTTACTAACCACACCGGGTTCAATGGATGTAGGGACACACAACCGGGAGACAAGGATGGTTAGTAACCACACCGGGATCAATGGATGCAGGGACACACAACCGGGAGACAAGGATGGTTAGTAGCCACACCGGGATCAATGGATGGACGGACACACAACCGGGAGACAAGGATGGTTAGTAACCACACCGGGATCAATGGATGTAGGGACACACAACCGGGAGACAAGGATGGTTAGTAACCACACCGGGATCAATGTATGTAGGGACACACAACCGGGAGACAAGGATGGTTAGTAACCACACCGAGATCAATGGATGTAGGGACACACAACCGGGAGACAAGGATGGTTAGTAACCACACTGGGATCAATGGATGTAGGGAAACACAGCCGGGAGACAAGGATGGTTAGTAACCACACCGGGATCAATGGATGTAGGGACACAGAACTGGGAGACAAGGATGGTTAGTAACCACACCGGGATCAATGGATGTTGGGACACACAACCGGGAGACAAGGATGGTTAGTAACCACACCGGGTTCAATGGATGTAGGGACACACAACCGGGAGACAAGGATGGTTAGTAACCACACCGGGATCAATGGATGTAGGGACACACAAACGGGAGACAAGGATGGTTAGTAACCACACCGGGATCAATGGATGTAGGGACACACAACCGGGAGACAAGGATGGTGAGTAACCACACCGGGATCAATGGATGTAGGGACACACAGCCGGGAGACAAGGATGATTAGTAACCACACCGGGATCAATGGATGTAGGGACACACAACCGGGAGACAAGGATGGTTAGTAACCACACCGGGATCAATGGATGTAGGGACACACAACCTGGAGACAAGGATGGTTAGTAACCACACCGGGATCAATGGATGTAGGGACACTCAACCGGGAGACAAGGATGGTTAGTAACCACACCGGGATCAATGGATGTAAGGACACACAACCGGGAGACAAGGATGGTTAGTAACCACACCGGGATCCATGGACGGACGGACACACAACCGGGAGACAAGGATGGTTAGTAACCACACCGGGATCAATGGATGTAGGGACACACAAACGGGAGACAAGGATGGTTAGTAACCACACCGG
Source organism: Hypanus sabinus (assembly GCF_030144855.1). Taxonomy (NCBI): domain Eukaryota; kingdom Metazoa; phylum Chordata; class Chondrichthyes; order Myliobatiformes; family Dasyatidae; genus Hypanus; species Hypanus sabinus. The sequence continues at coordinate 20,910 of NW_026781690.1, forward strand.
GATCAATGGATGGAGGGACACAGAACCGGGAGACAAGGATGGTTATTAACAACACCGGGATCAATGGATGTAGGGACAAACAACCGGGAGACAAGGATGGTTAGTAACCACACCGGGATCCATGGATGGAGGGACACACAACCGGGAGACAAGGATGGTTATTAACAACACCGGGATCAATGGATGTAGGGATACACAACCGGGAGACAAGGATGGTTAGTAACCACACCGGGATCAATGGATGTAGGGACACACAGCCGGGAGACAAGGATGGTTAGTAACCACACCGGGATCAATGGATGTAGGGACAAACAAACGGGAGACAAGGATGGTTAGTAACCACACCGGGTTCAATGGATGTAGGGACACAGAACCGGGAGACAAGGATGGTTAGTAACCACACCGGGTTCAATGGATGTAGGGACACAGAACCGGGAGACAAGGATGGTTAGTAACCACACCGGGATCAATGGATGGTGGGACACACAACCGGGAGACAAGGATGGTTAGTAACCACACCGGGATCAATGGATGGTGGGACACACAACCGGGAGACAAGGATGGTTAGTAACCACACCGGGATCAATGGATGTAGGGACACACAACCGGGAGACAAGGATGGTTAGTAACCACACCGGGATCAATGGATGTAGGGACACACAGCCGGGAGACAAGGATGGTGAGTAACCACACCGGGATCAATGGATGTAGGGACACACAACCGGGAGACAAGGATGGTTAGTAACCACACCGGGATCAATGGATGTAGGGACACACAACCTGGAGACAAGGATGGTTAGTAACCACACCGGGATCAATGGATGTAGGGACACTCAACCGGGAGACAAGGATGGTTAGTAACCACACCGGGATCAATGGATGTAGGGACACACAACCGGGAGACAAGGATGGTTAGTAACCACACCGGGATCCATGGACGGACGGACAGACAACCGGGAGACAAGGATGGTTAGTAACCACACCGGGATCAATGGATGTAGGGACTCACAACCGGGTGACAATGATGGTTAGTAACCACACCGGGTTCAATGGATGGAGGGACACACAACCGGGAGAAAAGGATGGTTAGTAACCACACCGGGATCAATGGATGTAGGGACACACAACCGGGAGACAAGGATGGTTAGTAACCACACCGGGATCAATGGATGTAGGGACACACAACCGGGAGACAAGGATGGTTAGTAACCACACCGTGATCAATGGATGGAGGGACACACAACCGGGAGACAAGGATGGTTAGTAACCTCCCCGGGATCAATGGATGTAGGGACACACAGCCGGGAGACAAGGATGGTTATTAACCACACCGGGATCAATGGATGTAGGGACACACAACCGGGAGACAAGAATGGTTAGTAACCACACCGGGATCAATGGATGGAGGGACACACAACCGGGAGACAAGGATGGTTAGTAACCACACCGGGATCCATGGATGGAGGGACACACAACCGGGAGACAAGGATGGTTAGTAACCACACCGGGATCAATGGATGGAGGGACACACATGGCGGGAGACAAGGATGGTTAGTAACCACACCGGGATCCATGGACGGACGGACACACAACCGGGAGACAAGGATGGTTAGTAACCACACCGGGATCAATGGATGGAGGGACACACAACCGGGAGACAAGGATGGTTATTAACAACACCGGGATCAATGGATGTAGGTACAAACAACCGGGAGACAAGGATGGTTAGTAACCACACCGGGATCAATGGATGTAGGGACACACAACCGGGAGACAAGGATGGTTAGTAACCACACCGGGATCAATGGATGTAGGGACACACAACCGGGAGACAAGGATGGTTAGTAACCACACCGGGATCAATGGATGTAGGGACACACAACCTGGAGACAAGGATGGTTAGTAACCACACCGGGATCAATGGATGTAGGGACACACAAACGGGAGACAAGGATGGTTAGTAACCACACCGGGATCAATGGATGTAGGGACACACAAACGGGAGACAAGGATGGTTAGTAACCACACCGGGATCAATGGATGTAGGGACACACAACCGGGAGACAAGGATGGTTAGTAACCACACCGGGATCAATGGATGTAGGGACACACAACCGGGAGACAAGGATGGTTAGTAACCACACCGGGATCAATGGATGTAGGGACACACAACCGGGAGACAAGGATGGTTAGTAACCACACCGGGATCAATGGATGTAGAGACACACAACCGGGAGACAAGGATGGTTAGTAACCACACCGGGATCAATGGATGTAGGGACACACAACCGGGAGACAAGGATGGTTAGTAACCACACCGGGATCAATGGATGGAGGGACACACAACCGGGAGACAAGGATGGTTAGTAACCTCCCCGGGATCAATGGATGTAGGGACACACAGCCGGGAGACAAGGATGGTTAGTAACCACACCGTGATCAATGGATGTAGGGACACACAACCGGGAGAAAAGGATGGTTAGTAACCACACCGGGATCAATGGATGTAGGGACACACAACCGGGAGTCAAGGATGGTTAGTAACCACACCGAGATCCATGGATGGAGGGACACACAACCGGGAGACAAGGATGGTTAGTAACCACACCGGGATCAATGGATGGAGGGACACACAACCGGGAGACAAGGATGGTTAGTAACCACACCGGGATCCATGGACGGACGGACACACAACCGGGAGACAAGGATGGTTAGTAACATCACCGGGATCAATGGATGTAGAGACACACAACCGGGAGACAAGGATGGTTAGTAACCACACCGGGATCAATGGATGTAGGGACACACAACCGGGAGACAAGGATGGTAAGTAACCACACCGGGATCAATGGATGGAGGGACACACAACCGGGAGACAAGGATGGTTAGTAACCACACCGGGATCAATGGATGTAGGGACACACAGCCGGGAGACAAGGATGGTTAGTAACCACACCGGGATCAATGGATGTAGGGACACACAACCGGGAGACAAGGATGGTTAGTAACCACACCGGGATCAATGGATGTAGGGACACACAACCGGGAGACAAGGATGGTTAGTAACCACACCGGGATCAATGGATGTAGGGACACACAACCGGGAGACAAGGATGGTTAGTAACCACACCGGGATCAATGGATGTAGAGACACACAACCGGTAGACAAGGATGGTTAGTAACCACACCGGGATCAATGGATGTAGGGACACACAACCGGGAGACAAGGATGGTTAGTAACCACACCGGGATCAATGGATGTAGGGACACACAACCTGGAGACAAGGATGGTTAGTAACCACAGCGGGATCAATGGATGTAGGGACACACAACCGGGAGACAAGGATGGTTAGTAACCACACCGGGATCAATGGATGTAGAGACACACAACCGGGAGACAAGGATGGTTAGTAACCACACCGGGATCAATGGATGTAGGGACACACAACCGGGAGACAAGGATGGTTAGTAACCACACCGGGATCAATGGATGGAGGGACACACAACCGGGAGACAAGGATGGTTAGTAACCTCCCCGGGATCAATGGATGTAGGGACACACAGCCGGGAGACAAGGATGGTTAGTAACCACACCGTGATCAATGGATGTAGGGACACACAACCGGGAGAAAAGGATGGTTAGTAACCACACCGGGATCAATGGATGTAGGGACACACAACCGGGAGTCAAGGATGGTTAGTAACCACACCGAGATCCATGGATGGAGGGACACACAACCGGGAGACAAGGATGGTTAGTAACCACACCGGGATCAATGGATGGAGGGACACACAACCGGGAGACAAGGATGGTTAGTAACCACACCGGGATCCATGGACGGACGGACACACAACCGGGAGACAAGGATGGTTAGTAACATCACCGGGATCAATGGATGTAGAGACACACAACCGGGAGACAAGGATGGTTAGTAACCACACCGGGATCAATGGATGTAGGGACACACAACCGGGAGACAAGGATGGTAAGTAACCACACCGGGATCAATGGATGGAGGGACACACAACCGGGAGACAAGGATGGTTAGTAACCACACCGGGATCAATGGATGTAGGGACACACAGCCGGGAGACAAGGATGGTTAGTAACCACACCGGGATCAATGGATGTAGGGACACACAACCGGGAGACAAGGATGGTTAGTAACCACACCGGGATCAATGGATGTAGGGACACACAACCGGGAGACAAGGATGGTTAGTAACCACACCGGGATCAATGGATGTAGGGACACACAACCGGGAGACAAGGATGGTTAGTAACCACACCGGGATCAATGGATGTAGAGACACACAACCGGTAGACAAGGATGGTTAGTAACCACACCGGGATCAATGGATGTAGGGACACACAACCGGGAGACAAGGATGGTTAGTAACCACACCGGGATCAATGGATGTAGGGACACACAACCTGGAGACAAGGATGGTTAGTAACCACAGCGGGATCAATGGATGTAGGGACACACAAACGGGAGACAAGGATGGTTAGTAACCACACCGGGATCAATGGATGTAGGGACACACAAACGGGAGACAAGGATGGTTAGTAACCACACCGGGATCAATGGATGTAGGGACACACAACCGGGAGACAAGGATGGTTAGTAACCACACCGGGATCAATGGATGTTGGGACACACAACCGGGAGACAAGGATGGTTAGTAACCACACCGGGATTAATGGATGTAGGGACACACAACCGGGAGACAAGGATGGTTAGTAACCACACCGGGATCAATGAATGTAGAGACACACAACCGGGAGACAAGGATGGTTAGTAACCACACCGGGATCAATGGATGTAGGGACACACAACCGGGAGACAAGGATGGTTAGTAACCACACCGGGATCAATGGATGGAGGGACACACAACCGGGAGACAAGGATGGTTAGTAACCTCCCCGGGATCAATGGATGTAGGGACACACAGCCGGGAGACAAGGATGGTTAGTAACCACACCGTGATCAATGGATGTAGGGACACACAACCGGGAGAAAAGGATGGTTAGTAACCACACCGGGATCAATGGATGTAGGGACACACAACCGGGAGTCAAGGATGGTTAGTAACCACACCGAGATCCATGGATGGAGGGACACACAACCGGGAGACAAGGATGGTTAGTAACCACACCGGGATCAATGGATGGAGGGACACACAACCGGGAGACAAGGATGGTTAGTAACCACACCGGGATCCATGAACGGACGGACACACAACCGGGAGACAAGGATGGTTAGTAACATCACCGGGATCAATGGATGTAGAGACACACAACCGGGAGACAAGGATGGTTAGTAACCACACCGGGATCAATGGATGTAGGGACACACAACCGGGAGACAAGGATGGTAAGTAACCACACCGGGATCAATGGATGGAGGGACACACAACCGGGAGACAAGGATGGTTAGTAACCACACCGGGATCAATGGATGTAGGGACACACAGCCGGGAGACAAGGATGTTTAGTAACCACACCGGGATCAATGGATGTAGGGACACACAACCGGGTGACAATGATGGTTAGTAACCACACCGGGTTCAATGGATGGAGGGACACACAACCGGGAGAAAAGGATGGTTAGTAACCACACCGGGATCAATGGATGTAGGGACACACAACCGGGAGACAAGGATGGTTAGTAACCACACCGGGATCAATGGATGTAGGGACACACAACCGGGAGACAAGGATGGTTAGTATCCACACCGGGATCAATGGATGGAGGGACACACAACCGGGAGACAAGGATGGTTAGTAACCACACCGGGATCAATGGATGTAGGGACACACAACCGGGAGACAAGGGTGGTTAGTAACCACACCGGGATCAATGGATGTAGGGACACACAACCGGGAGACAAGGATGGTTAGTAACCACACCGGGATCAATGGATGTAGGGACACACAACCGGGAGCCAAGGATGGTTAGTAACCACACCGGGATCCATGGATGGAGGGACACACAACCGGGAGACAAGGATGGTTAGTAACCACACCGGGATCAATGGATGTAGGGACACACAACCGGGAGACAAGGATGGTTAGTAACCACTCCGGGATCAATGGATGTAGGGACACACAGCCGGGAGACAAGGATGGTTAGTAACCACACCGGGATCAATGGATGTAGGGACACAGAACCGGGAGACAAGGATGGTTAGTAACCACACCGGGATCAATGGATGGTGGGACACACAACCGGGAGACAAGGATGGTTAGTAACCACACCGGGTTCAATGGATGTAGGGACACACAACCGGAGACAAGGATGGTTAGTAACCACACCGGGATCAATGGATGTAGGGACACACAACCGGGAGACAAGGATGGTTAGTAACCACACCGGGATCAATGGATGTAGGGACAACCAACCGGGAGACAAGGATGGTTAGTAACCACACCGGGATCAATGGATGTAGGGACACACATCCGGGAGACAAGGATGGTTAGTAACCACACCGGGATCAATGGATGTAGGGACACACAACCGGGAGACAAGGATGGTTAGTAACCACACCGGGATCAATGGATGTAGGGACACACAACCGGGAGACAAGGATGGTTAGTAACCACACCGGGATCAATGGATGGAGGGACACACAACCGGGAGACAAGGATGGTTAGTAACCGCACCGGGATTAATGGATGTAGGGACACACAACCGGGAGACAAGGATGGTTAGTAACCACACCGGGATCAATGGATGTAGGGACACACAAACGGGAGACAAGGATGGTTAGTAAACACACCGGGATCAATGGATGTAGGGACACACAACCGGGAGACAAGGATGGTTAGTAACCACACCGGGATCAATGGATGTAGGGACACACAACCGGGAGACAAGGATGGTTAGTAACCACACCGGGATCAATGGATGTAGGGACACACAACCGGGAGACAAGGATGGTTAGTAACCACACCGGGATCAATGGATGTAGAGACACACAACCGGGAGACAAGGATGGTTAGTAACCACACCGGGATCAATGGATGTAGGGACACACAACCGGGAGACAAGGATGGTTAGTAACCACACCGGGATCAATGGATGGAGGGACACACAACCGGGAGACAAGGATGGTTAGTAACCACACCGGGATCAATGGATGTAGGGACACACAGCCGGGAGACAAGGATGGTTAGTAACCACACCGGGATCAATGGATGTAGCGACACACAACCGGGTGACAATGATGGTTAGTAACCACACCGGGTTCAATGGATGGAGGGACACACAACCGGGAGAAAAGGATGGTTAGTAACCACACCGGGATCAATGGATGTAGGGACACACAACCGGGAGACAAGGATGGTTAGTAACCACACCGGGATCAATGGATGTAGGGACACACAACCGGGAGACAAGGATGGTTAGTAACCACACCGGGATCAATGGATGGAGGGACACACAACCGGGAGACAAGGATGGTTAGTTACCTCCCCGTGATCAATGGATGTAGGGACACACAGCCGGGAGACAAGGATGGTTAGTAACCACACCGGGATCAATGGATGTAGGGACACACAACCGGGAGACAAGGATGGTTAGTAACCACACCGGGATCAATGGATGTAGGGACACACTACCGGGAGACAAGGATGGTTAGTAAATACACCGGGATCCATGGATGGAGGGACACACAATCGGGAGACAAGGATGGTTAGTAACCTCCCCGGGATCAATGGATGTAGGGACACACAACCGGGAGACAAGGATGGTTAGTAACCACACCGGGATCCATGGACGGACGGACACACAACCGGGAGACAAGGATGGTTAGTAACCTCACCGGGATCAATGGATGGAGGGACACAGAACCGGGAGACAAGGATGGTTATTAACAACACCGGGATCAATGGATGTAGGGGCAAACAACCGGGAGACAAGGATGGTTAGTAACCACACCGAGATCCATGGATGGAGGGACACACAACCGGGAGACAAGGATGGTTATTAACAACACCGGGAACAATGGATGTAGGGACACACAACCGGGAGACAAGGATGGTTAGTAAACACACCGGGATCAATGGATGTAGGGACACACAACCGGGAGACAAGGATGGTTAGTAATCACACCGGGATCAATGGATGTAGGGACACACAACCGGGAGACAAGGATGGTTAGTAACCACACCGGGATCAATGGATGTAGGGACACACAACCGGGAGACAAGGATGGTTAGTAACCACACCGGGTTCAATGGATGTAGGGACACACAGCCGGGAGACAAGGATGGTTAGTAACCACACCGGGATCAATGGATGTAGGGACACAAAACCGGGAGACAAGGATGGTTAGTAACCACACCGGGATCAATGGATGTAGGGACACACAAACGGGAGACAAGGATGGTTAGTAACCACACCGGGATCAATGGATGGAGGGACACACAACCGGGAGACAAGGATGGTTAGTAACCACACCGGGATCAATGGATGTAGGGACACACAGCCGGGAGACAAGGATGGTTAGTAACCACACCGGGATCAATGGATGTAGGGACACACAACCGGGTGACAAGGATGGTTAGTAACCACACCGGGATCAATGGATGTAGGGACACACAACCGGGTGACAATGATGGTTAGTAACCACACCGGGTTCAATGGATGGAGGGACACACAACCGGGAGAAAAGGATGGTTAGTAACCACACCGGGATCAATGGATGTAGGGACACACAACCGGGAGACAAGGATGGTTAGTAACCACACCGGGATCAATGGATGTAGGGACACACAACCGGGAGACAAGGATGGTTTGTAACCACACCGGGATCAATGGATGGAGGGACACACAACCGGGAGAGAAGGATGGTTAGTAACCTCCCCGGGATCAATGGATGTAGGGACACACAGCCGGGAGACAAGGATGGTTAGTAACCACACCGGGATCAATGGATGTAGGGACACACAACCGGGAGACAAGGATGGTTAGTAACCACACCGGTATCAATGGATGTAGGGACACACAACCGGGAGACAAGGATGGTTAGTAACCACACCGGGATCCATGGATGGAGGGACACACAACCGGGAGACAAGGATGGTTAGTAACCACACCGGGATCAATGGATGGAGGGACACACAACCGGGAGACAAGGATGGTTAGTAACCACACCGGGATCCATGGATGTAGGGACACACAACCGGGAGACAAGGATGGTTAGTAACCACACCGGGATCAATGGATGGAGGGACACACAACCGGGAGACAAGGATGGTTAGTAACCTCACCGGGATCAATGGATGTAGGGACACAGAACCGGGAGACAAGGATGGTTATTAACAACACCGGGATCAATGGATGTAGGGACAAACAACCGGGAGACAAGGATGGTTAGTAACCACACCGGGATCAATGGATGGAGGGACACACAACCGGGAGACAAGGATGGTTATTAACAACACCGGGATCAATGGATGTAGGGACACACAACCGGGAGACAAGGATGGTTATTAACAACACCGGGATCAATGGATGGAGGGACAAACAACCGGGAGACAAGGATGGTTAGTAACCACACCGGGATCCATGGATGGAGGGACATACAACCGGGAGACAAGGATGGTTATTAACAACACCGGGATCAATGGATGTAGGGACACACAACCGGGAGACAAGGATGGTTAGTAACCACACCGGGATCAATGGATGTAGGGACACACAACCGGGAGACAAGGATGGTTAGTAACCACACCGGGATCAATGGATGTAGGGACACACAACCGGGAGACAAGGATGGTTAGTAACCACACCGGGATCAATGGATGTAGGGACACACAGCCGGGAGACAAGGATGGTTAGTAACCACACCGGGATCAATGGATGTAGGGACACACAAACGGGAGACAAGGATGGTTAGTAACCACACCGGGATCAATGGATGTAGGGACACACAAACGGGAGACAAGGATGGTTAGTAACCACACCGGGATCAATGGATGTAGGGACACACAGCCGGGAGACAAGGATGGTTAGTAACCACACCGGGATCAATGGATGTAGGGACACACCAACGGGAGACAAGGATGGTTAGTAACCACACCGGGATCAATGGATGTAGGGACACACAAACGGGAGACAAGGATGGTTAGTAACCACACCGGGATCAATGGATGTAGGGACACACAACCGGTAGACAAGGATGGTTAGTAACCACACCGGGATCAATGGATGTAGGGACACACAACCGGGAGACAAGGATGGTTAGTAACCACACCGGGATCAATGGATATAGGGACACACAACCGGGAGACAAGGATGGTTAGTAACCACACCGGGATCAATGGATGTAGGGACACACAGCCGGGAGACAAGGATGGTTAGTAACCACACCGGGATCAATGGATGTAGGGACACACAACCGGGTGACAATGATGGTTAGTAACCACACCGGGTTCAATGGATGGAGGGACACACAACCGGGAGAAAAGGATGGTTAGTAAACGCACCGGGATCAATGGATGTAGGGACACACAACCGGGAGACAAGGATGGTTCGTAACCACACCGGGATCAATGGATGTAGGGACACACAACCGGGAGACAAGGATGGTTAGTAACCACACCGGGATCCATGGATGGAGGGACACACAACCGGGAGACAAGGATGGTTAGTAACCACACCGGGATCAATGGATGGAGGGACACACAACCGGGAGACAAGGATGGTTAGTAACCACACCGGGATCAATGGATGTAGGGACACACAGCCGGGAGACAAGGATGGTTAGTAACCACACCGGGATCAATGGATGTAGGGGCACAGAACCGGGAGACAAGGATGGTTAGTAACCACACCGGGATCAATGGATGGTGGGACACACAACCGGTAGACAAGGATGGTTAGGAACCACACCGGGTTCAATGGATGTAGGGACACACAACCGGGAGACAAGGATGGTTAGTAACCACACCGGGATCAATGGATGTAGGGACACACAACCGGGAGACAAGGATGGTTAGTAACCACACCGGGATCAATGGATGTAGGGACAACCAACCGGGAGACAAGGATGGTTAGTAACCACACCGGGATCAATGGATGTAGGGACACACAGCCGGGAGACAAGGATGGTTAGTAACCACACCGGGATCAATGGATGTAGGGACACACAAAGGGGAGACAAGGATGGTTAGTAACCACACCGGGATCAATGGATATAGGGACACACAACCGGGAGACAAGGATGGTTAGTAACCACACCGGGATCAATGGATGTAGGGACACACAACCGGGAGACAAGGATGGTTAGTAACCACACCGGGATCAATGGATGTAGGGACACACAACCGGGAGACAAGGATGGTTAGTAACCACACCGGGATCAATGGATGTGGAGACACACAACCGGGAGACAAGGATGGTTAGTAACCACACCGGGATCAATGGATGTAGGGACACACATCCGGGAGACAAGGATGGTTAGTAACCACACCGGGATCAATGGATGGAGGGACACACAACCGGGAGACAAGGATGGTTAGTAACCACACCGGGATCAATGGATGTAGGGACACACAGCCGGGAGACAAGGATGGTTAGTAACCACACCGGGATCAATGGATGTAGGGACACACAACCGGGTGACAATGATGGTTAGTAACCACACCGGGTTAAATGGATGGAGGGACACACAACCGGGAGAAAAGGATGGTTAGTAACCACACCGGGATCAATGGATGTAGGGACACACAACCGGGAGACAAGGATGGTTAGTAACCACACCGGGATCAATGGATGTAGGGACACACAACCGGGAGACAAGGATGGTTAGTAACCACACCGGGATCAATGGATGGAGGGACACACAACCGGGAGACAAGGATGGTTAGTAACCACACCGGGATCAATGGATGTAGGGACACACAACCGGGAGACAAGGATGGTTAGTAACCACACCGGGATCAATGGATGTAGGGACACACAACCGGGAGACAAGGATGGTTAGTAACCACACCGGGATCAATGGATGTAGGGACACACAGCCGGGAGACAAGGATGGTTAGTAACCACACCGGGATCAATGGATGTAGGGACACACAACCGGGTGACAATGATGGTTAGTAACAACACCGGGTTAAATGGATGGAGGGACACACAACCGGGAGAAAAGGATGGTTAGTAACCACACCGGGATCAATGGATGTAGGGACACACAACCGGGAGACAAGAATGGTTAGTAACCACACCGGGATCAATGGATGTAGGGACACACAACCGGGAGACAAGGATGGTTAGTAACCACACCGGGATCAATGGATGGAGGGAGACACAACCGGGAGACAAGGATGGTTAGTAACCACACCGGGATCAATGGATGTAGGGACACACAACCGGGAGACAAGGATGGTTAGTAACCACACCGGGATCAATGGATGTAGGGACACACAACCGGGAGACAAGGATGGTTAGTAACCACACCGGGATCAATGGATGTAGGGACACACAGCCGGGAGACAAGGATGGTTAGTAACCACACCGGGATCAATGGATGTAGGGACACACAAACGGGAGACAAGGATGGTTAGTAACCACACCGGGATCAATGGATGTAGGGACACACAAACGGGAGACAAGGATGGTTAGTAACCACACCGGGATCAATGGATGTAGGGACACACAGCCGGGAGACAAGGATGGTTAGTAACCACACCGGGATCAATGGATGGAGGGACACACAACCGGGAGACTAGGATGGTTAGTAACCACACCGGGATCAATGTATGTAGGGACACACAGCCGGGAGACAAGGATGGTTAGTAACCACACCGGGATCAATGGATGTAGGGACACACAACCGGGAGACAAGGATGGTTAGTAACCACACCGGGATCAATGGATGTAGTGACACACAACCGGGAGACAAGGATGGTTAGTAACCACACCGGGATCAATGGATGGAGGGACACACAACCGGGAGACAAGGATGGTTAGTAACCTCCCCGGGATCCATGGATGTAGGGACACACAGCCGGGAGACAAGGATGGTTAGTAACCACACCGGGATCAATGGATGTAGGGACACACAACCGGGAGACAAGGATGGTTAGTAACCACACCGGGATCAATGGATGTAGGGACACACAACCGGGAGACAAGGATGGTTAGTAACCACACCGGGATCCATGGATGGAGGGACACACAACCGGGAGACAAGGATGGTTAGTAACCACACCGGGATCAATGGATGGAGGGACACACAACCGGGAGACAAGGATGGTTAGTAACCACACCGGGATCAATGGATGTAGGGACACACAACCGGGAGACAAGGATGGTTAGTAACCACACCGGGATCAATGGATGTAGGGACACACAACCGGGAGACAAGGATGGTTAGTAACCAAACCGGGATCCATGGATGGAGGGACATACAACCGGGAGACAAGGATGCTTATTAACAACACCGGGATCAATGGATGTAGGGACACACAACCGGGAGACAAGGATGGTTAGTAACCACACCGGGATCAATGGATGTAGGGACACACAACCGGGAGACAAGGATGGTTAGTAACCACACCGGGATCAATGGATGTAGGGGCACACAGCCGGGAGACAAGGATGGTTAGTAACCACACCGGGATCAATGGATGTAGGGACACACAAACGGGAGACAAGGATGGTTAGTAACCACACCGGGATCAATGGATGTAGGGACACACAAACGGGAGACAAGGATGGTTAGTAACCACACCGGGATCAATGGATGGAGGGACACACAGCCGGGAGACAAGGATGGTTAGTAACCACACCGGGAACAATGGATGTAGGGACACACAAACGGGAGACAAGGATGGTTAGTAACCACACCGGGATCAATGGATGTAGGGACACACAAACGGGAGACAAGGATGGTTAGTAACCACACCGGGATCAATGGATGTAGGGACACACAACCGGGAGACAAGGATGGTTAGTAACCACACCGGGATCAATGGATGTAGGGACACACAACCGGGAGACAAGGATGGTTAGTAACCACACCGGGATCAATGGATATAGGGACACACAACCGGGAGACAAGGATGGTTAGTAACCACACCGGGATCAATGGATGTAGGGACACATAGCCGGGAGACAAGGATGGTTTGTAACCACACCGGGATCAATGGATGTAGGGACACACAACCGGGTGACAATGATGGTTAGTAACCACACCGGGTTCAATGGATGGAGGGACACACAACCGGGAGAAAAGGATGGTTAGTAACCACACCGGGATCAATGGATGTAGGGACACACAACCGGGAGACAAGGATGGTTAGTAACCACACCGGGATCAATGGATGTAGGGACACACAACCGGGAGACAAGGATGGTTAGTAACCACACCGGGATCAATGGATGGAGGGACACACAACCGGGAGACAAGGATGGTTAGTAACCTCCCCGGGATCAATGGATGTAGGGACACACAGCCGGGAGACAAGGATGGTTAGTAACCACACCGGGATCAATGGATGTAGGGACACACAACCGGGAGACAAGGATGGTTAGTAACCACACCGGGATCAATGGATGTAGGGACACACAACCGGGAGACAAGGATGGTTAGTAACCACACCGGGATCCATGGATGGATGGACACACAACCGGGAGACAAGGATGGTTAGTACCACACCGGGATCAATGGATGGAGGGACACACAACCGGGAGACAAGGATGGTTAGTAACCACACCGGGATCAATGGATGTAGGGACACACAGCCGGGAGACAAGGATGGTTAGTAACCACACCGGGATCAATGGATGTAGGGACACAGAACCGGGAGACAAGGATGGTTAGTAACCACACCGGGATCAATGGATGGTGGGACACACAACCGGGAGACAAGGATGGTTAGTAACCACACCGGGTTCAATGGATGTAGGGACACACAACCGGGAGACAAGGATGGTTAGTAACCACACCGGGATCAATGGATGTAGGGACACACAACCGGGAGACAAGGATGGTTAGTAACCACACCGGGATCAATGGATGTAGGGACACACAACCGGGAGACAAGGATGGTTAGTAACCACACCGGGATCAATGGATGTAGGGACACACAACCGGGAGACAAGGATGGTTATTAACCACACCGGGATCAATGGATGTAGGGACACACAACCGGGAGACAAGGATGGTTAGTAACCACACCGGGATCAATGGATGGAGGGACACACAACCGGAAGACACGGATGGTTAGTAACCACACCGGGATCAATGGATGTAGGGACACACAACCGGGAGACAAGGATGGTTAGTAACCACACCGGGATCAATGGATGTAGGGACACACAGCCGGGAGACAAGGATGGTTAGAAACCACACCGGGATCAATGGATGTAGGGACACACAACCGGGAGACAAGGATGGTTAGTAACCACACCGGGATCAATGGATGTAGGGACACACAGCCGGGAGAAAAGGATGGTTAGTAACCACACCGGGATCAATGGATGTAGGGACACACAAACGGGAGACAAGGATGGTTAGTAACCACACCGGGATCAATGGATGTAGGGACACACAACCGGGAGACAAGGATGGTTAGTAACCACACCGGGATCAATGGATGTAGGGACAACAACCGGGAGACAAGGATGGTTAGTAACCACACCGGGATCAATGGATGGAGGGACACACAACCGGGAGACAAGGATGGTTAGTAACCACACCGGGATCAATGGATGTAGGGACACACAGCCGGGAGACAAGTATGGTTAGTAACCACACCGGGATCAATGGATGTAGGGACACACAACCGGGTGACAATGATGGTTAGTAACCACACCGGGTTAAATGGATGGAGGGACACACAACCGGGAGAAAAGGATGGATAGTAACCACACCGGGATCAATGGATGTAGGGACACACAACCGGGAGACAAGGATGGTTAGTAACCACACCGGGATCAATGGATGGAGGGACACACAACCGGGAGACAAGGATGGTTAGTAACCTCCCCGGGATCAATGGATGTAGGGACACACAGCCGGGAGACAAGGATGGTTAGTAACCACACCGGGATCAATGGATGTATGGACACACAACCGGGAGACAAGGATGGTTAGTAACCACACCGGGATCCATGGATGGAGGGACACACAACCGGGAGACAAGGATGGTTAGTAACCACACCGGGATCAATGGATGGAGGGACACACAACCGGGAGACAAGGATGGTTAGTAACCACACCGGGATCCATGGACGGACGGACACACAACCGGGAGACAAGGATGGTTAGTAACCTCACCGGGATCAATGGATGTAGGGACACAGAACCGGGAGACAAGGATGGTTAGTAACCACACCGGGATCAATGGATGTAGGGACACACAACCGGGAGA
The DNA here is from genome assembly GCF_030144855.1 of Hypanus sabinus. NCBI lineage: Eukaryota > Metazoa > Chordata > Chondrichthyes > Myliobatiformes > Dasyatidae > Hypanus > Hypanus sabinus. The sequence goes on from NW_026781690.1 coordinate 37,297, forward strand.
CAAGGATGGTTAGTAACCACACCGGGATCAATGGATGGAGGGACACACAACCGGGAGACAAGGATGGTTAGTAACCACACCGGGATCAATGGATGTAGGGACACACAGCCGGGAGACAAGGATGGTTAGTAACCACACCGGGATCAATGGATGTAGGGACACACAACCGGGTGACAATGATGGTTAGTAACCACACCGGGTTAAATGGATGGAGGGACACACAACCGGGAGAAAAGGATGGATAGTAACCACACCGGGATCAATGGATGTAGGGACACACAACCGGGAGACAAGGATGGTTAGTAACCACACCGGGATCAATGGATGTAGGGACACACAACCGGGAGACAAGGATGGTTAGTAACCACACCGGGATCAATGGATGGAGGGACACACAACCGGGAGACAAGGATGGTTAGTAACCTCCCCGGGATCAATGGATGTAGGGACACACAGCCGGGAGACAAGGATGGTTAGTAACCACACCGGGATCAATGGATGTAGGGACACACAACCGGGAGACAAGGATGGTTAGTAACCACACCGGGATCAATGGATGTATGGACACACAACCGGGAGACAAGGATGGTTAGTAACCACACCGGGATCCATGGATGGAGGGACACACAACCGGGAGACAAGGATGGTTAGTAACCACACCGGGATCAATGGATGGAGGGACACACAACCGGGAGACAAGGATGGTTAGTAACCACACCGGGATCCATGGACGGACGGACACACAACCGGGAGACAAGGATGGTTAGTAACCTCACCGGGATCAATGGATGGAGGGACACAGAACCGGGAGTCAAGGATGGTTATTAACAACACCGGGATCAATGGATGTAGCGACAAACAACCGGGAGACAAGGATGGTTAGTAACCACACCGGGATCCATGGATGGAGGGACACACAACCGGGAGACAAGGATGGTTACTAACAACACCGGGATCAATGGATGTAGGGACACACAACCGGGAGACAAGGATGGTTCGTAACCACACCGGGATCAATGGATGTAGGGACACACAACCTGGGAGACAAGGATGGTTAGTAACCACACCGGGATCAATGGATGTAGGGACACACAACCGGGAGACAAGGATGGTTAGTAACCACACCGGGATCAATGGATGTAGGGACACACAACCGGGAGACAAGGATGGTTAGTAACCACACCGGGATCAATGGATGTAGGGACACACAGCCGGGAGACAATGATGGTTAGTAACCACACCGGGATCAATGGATGTAGGGACACACAAACGGGAGACAAGGATGGTTAGTAACCACACCGGGATCAATGGATGTAGGGACACACAACCGGGAGACAAGGATGGTTAGTAACCACACCGGGATCAATGGATGTAGGGACACACAACCGGGAGACAAGGATGGTTAGTAACCACACCGGGATCAATGGATGTAGAGACACACAACCGGGAGACAAGGATGGTTAGTAACCACACTGGGATCAATGGATGTAGGGACACACAACCGGGAGACAAGGATGGTTAGTAACCACACCGGGATCAATGGATGGAGGGACACACAACCGGGAGACAAGGATGGTTAGTAACCACACCGGGATCAATGGATGTAGGGACACACAGCCGGGAGACAAGGATTGTTATTAACCACACCGGGATCAATGGATGTAGGGACACACAACCGGGTGACAATGATGGTTAGTAACCACACCGGGTTCAATGGATGGAGGGACACACAACCGGGAGAAAAGGATGGTTAGTAACCACACCGGGATCAATGGATGTAGGGACACACAACCGGGAGACAAGGATGGTTAGTAACCACACCGGGATCAATGGATGTAGGGACACACAACCGGGAGACAAGGATGGTTAGTAACCACACCGGGATCAATGGATGGAGGGACACACAACCGGGAGACAAGGATGGTTAGTAACCTCCCCGGGATCAATGGATGTAGGGACACAAAGCCGGGAGACAAGGATGGTTAGTAACCACACCGGGATCAATGGATGTAGGGACACACAGCCGGGAGACAAGGATGGTTAGTAACCACACCGGGATCAATGGATGTAGGGACACACAAACGGGAGACAAGAATGGTTAGTAACCACACCGGGATCAATGGATGTAGGGACTCACAACCGGGAGACAAGGATGGTTAGTAACCACACCGGGATCAATGGATGTAGGGACACACAACCGGGAGACAAGGATGGTTAGTAACCACACCGGGATCAATGGATGTAGGGACACACAACCGGGAGACAAGGATGGTTAGTAACCACACCGGGATCAATGGATGTAGGGACACACAACCGGGAGACAAGGATGGTTAGTAACCACACCGGGATCAATGGATGTAGGGACACACAACCGGGAGACAAGGATGGTTAGTAACCACACCGGGATCAATGGATGGAGGGACACACAACCGGGAGACAAGGATGGTTAGTAACCACACCGGGATCAATGGATGTAGGGACACACAGCCGGGAGACAAGGATGGTTAGTAACCACACCGGGATCAATGGATTGTGGGACACACAACCGGGAGACAGGGATGGTTAGTAACCACACCGGGATCAATGGATGTAGGGACACACAACCGGGAGACAATGATGGTTAGTAACCACACCGGGATCAATGGATGTAGGGACACACAACCGGGAGACAAGGATGGTTAGTAACCACACCGGGATCAATGGATGTAGGGACACACAACCGGGAGACAAGGATGGTTAGTAACCACACCGGGATCAATGGATGTAGGGACACACAGCCGGGAGACAAGGATGGTTAGTAACCACACCGGGATCAATGGATGTAGGGACACACAACCGGGAGACAAGGATGGTTAGTAACCACACCGGGATCAATGGATGTAGAGACACACAACCGGGAGACAAGGATGGTTAGTAACACACCGGGATCAATGGATGTAGGGACACACAACCGGGAGACAAGGATGGTTAGTAACCATACCGGGATCAATGGATGTAGAGACACACAACCGGGAGACAAGGATGGTTAGTAACCACACCGGGATCAATGGATGTAGGGACACACAACCGGGAGACAAGGATGGTTAGTAACCACACCGGGATCAGTGGATGTAGGGACACACAACCGGGAGACAAGGATGGTTATTAACCACACCGGGATCAGTGGATGTAGGGATAAACAACCGGGAGACAAGGATGGTTAGTAACCACACCGGGATCAGTGGATGTAGGGACACACAACCGGGAGACAGGGATGGTTAGTAACCACACCGGGATCACTGGATGTAGGGACACACAACCGGGAGACAAGGATGGTTAGTAACCACACCGGGATCAATGGATGTAGGGACACACAACCGGGAGACAAGGATGGTTAGTAACCACACCGGGATCAATGGATGTAGGGACACACAACCGGGAGACAAGGATGGTTAGTAACCACACCGGGATCAGTGGATGTAGGGACACACAACCGGGAGACAAGGATGGTTAGTAACCACACCGGGATCAGTGGATGTAGGGACACACAACCGGGAGACAAGGATGGTTAGTAACCACACCGGGATCAGTGGATGTAGGGACACACAACCGGGAGACAAGGATGGTTAGTAACCACACCGGGATCAATGGATGTAGGGATACACAACCTGGTGACAAGGATGGTTAGTAACCACACCGGGATCAATGGATGGAGGTACACACAACCGGGAGACAAGGATGGTTAGTAACCACACCGGGATCAATGGATGTAGGGACACACAGCCGGGAGACAAGGATGGTTAGTAACCACACCGGGATCAATGGATGTAGGGACACACAACCGGGAGACAAGGATGGTTAGTAACCACACCGGGTTCAATGGATGTAGGGACACAGAACCGGGAGACAAGGATGGTTAGTAACCACACCGGGATCAATGGATTGTGGGACACACAACCGGGAGACAGGGATGGTTAGTAACCACACCGGGATCAATGGATGTAGGGACACACAACCGGGAGACAATGATGGTTAGTAACCACACCGGGATCAATGGATGTAGGGACACACAACCGGGAGACAAGGATGGTTAGTAACCACACCGGGATCAATGGATGTAGGGACACACAACCGGGAGACAAGGATGGTTAGTAACCACACCGGGATCAATGGATGTAGGGACACACAGCCGGGAGACAAGGATGGTTAGTAACCACACCGGGATCAATGGATTGTGGGACACACAACCGGGAGACAGGGATGGTTAGTAACCACACCGGGATCAATGGATGTAGGGACACACAACCGGGAGACAATGATGGTTAGTAACCACACCGGGATCAATGGATGTAGGGACACACAACCGGGAGACAAGGATGGTTAGTAACCACACCGGGATCAATGGATGTAGGGACACACAACCGGGAGACAAGGATGGTTAGTAACCACACCGGGATCAATGGATGTAGGGACACACAGCCGGGAGACAAGGATGGTTAGTAACCACACCGGGATCAATGGATGTAGGGACACACAACCGGGAGACAAGGATGGTTAGTAACCACACCGGGATCAATGGATGTAGAGACACACAACCGGGAGACAAGGATGGTTAGTAACACACCGGGATCAATGGATGTAGGGACACACAACCGGGAGACAAGGATGGTTAGTAACCATACCGGGATCAATGGATGTAGAGACACACAACCGGGAGACAAGGATGGTTAGTAACCACACCGGGATCAATGGATGTAGGGACACACAACCGGGAGACAAGGATGGTTAGTAACCACACCGGGATCAGTGGATGTAGGGACACACAACCGGGAGACAAGGATGGTTATTAACCACACCGGGATCAGTGGATGTAGGGATAAACAACCGGGAGACAAGGATGGTTAGTAACCACACCGGGATCAGTGGATGTAGGGACACACAACCGGGAGACAGGGATGGTTAGTAACCACACCGGGATCACTGGATGTAGGGACACACAACCGGGAGACAAGGATGGTTAGTAACCACACCGGGATCAATGGATGTAGGGACACACAACCGGGAGACAAGGATGGTTAGTAACCACACCGGGATCAATGGATGTAGGGACACACAACCGGGAGACAAGGATGGTTAGTAACCACACCGGGATCAGTGGATGTAGGGACACACAACCGGGAGACAAGGATGGTTAGTAACCACACCGGGATCAGTGGATGTAGGGACACACAACCGGGAGACAAGGATGGTTAGTAACCACACCGGGATCAGTGGATGTAGGGACACACAACCGGGAGACAAGGATGGTTAGTAACCACACCGGGATCAATGGATGTAGGGATACACAACCTGGTGACAAGGATGGTTAGTAACCACACCGGGATCAATGGATGGAGGTACACACAACCGGGAGACAAGGATGGTTAGTAACCACACCGGGATCAATGGATGTAGGGACACACAGCCGGGAGACAAGGATGGTTAGTAACCACACCGGGATCAATGGATGTAGGGACACACAACCGGGAGACAAGGATGGTTAGTAACCACACCGGGTTCAATGGATGTAGGGACACAGAACCGGGAGACAAGGATGGTTAGTAACCACACCGGGATCAATGGATGGTGGGACACACAACCGGGAGACAAGGATGGTTAGTAACCACACCGGGATCAGTGGATGTAGGGACACACAACCGGGAGACAAGGATGGTTAGTAACCACACCGGGATCAATGGATGTAGGGATACACAACCGGGAGACAAGGATGGTTAGTAACCACACCGGGATCAATGGATGGAGGGACACACAACCGGGAGACAAGGATGGTTAGTAACCACACCGGGATCAATGGATGTAGGGACACACAGCCGGGAGACAAGGATGGTTAGTAACCACACCGGGATCAATGGATGTAGTGACACACAACCGGGAGACAAGGATGGTTAGTAACCACACCGGGTTCAATGGATGTAGGGACACAGAACCGGGAGACAAGGATGGTTAGTAACCACACCGGGATCAATGGATGGTGGGACACACAACCGGGAGACAAGGATGGTTAGTAAACACACCGGGTTCAATGGATGTAGGGACACACAACCGGGAGACAAGGATGGTTAGTAACCACACCGGGATCAATGGATGTAGGGACACACAACCGGGAGACAATGATGGTTAGTAACCACACCGGGATCAATGGATGTAGGGACACACATCCGGGAGACAAGGATGGTTAGTAACCACACCGGGATCAATGGATGGAGGGACACACAACCGGGAGACAAGGATGGTTAGTAACCACACCGGGATCAATGGATGTAGGGACACACAGCCGGGAGACAAGGATGGTTAGTAACCACACCGGGATCAATGGATGTAGGGACACACAACCGGGTGACAATGATGGTTAGTAACCACACCGGGTTAAATGGATGGAGGGACACACAACCGGGAGAAAAGGATGGTTAGTAACCACACCGGGATCAATGGATGTAGGGACACACAACCGGGAGACAAGGATGGTTAGTAACCACACCGGGATCAATGGATGTAGGGACACACAACCGGGAGACAAGGATGGTTAGTAACCACACCGGGATCAATGGATGGAGGGACACACAACCGGGAGACAAGGATGGTTAGTAACCACACCGGGATCAATGGATGTAGGGACACACAACCGGGAGACAAGGATGGTTAGTAACCACACCGGGATCAATGGATGTAGGGACACACAACCGGGAGACAAGGATGGTTAGTAACCACACCGGGATCAATGGATGTAGGGACACACAGCCGGGAGACAAGGATGGTTAGTAACCACACCGGGATCAATGGATGTAGGGACACACAACCGGGTGACAATGATGGTTAGTAACAACACCGGGTTAAATGGATGGAGGGACACACAACCGGGAGAAAAGGATGGTTAGTAACCACACCGGGATCAATGGATGTAGGGACACACAACCGGGAGACAAGAATGGTTAGTAACCACACCGGGATCAATGGATGTAGGGACACACAACCGGGAGACAAGGATGGTTAGTAACCACACCGGGATCAATGGATGGAGGGAGACACAACCGGGAGACAAGGATGGTTAGTAACCACACCGGGATCAATGGATGTAGGGACACACAACCGGGAGACAAGGATGGTTAGTAACCACACCGGGATCAATGGATGTAGGGACACACAACCGGGAGACAAGGATGGTTAGTAACCACACCGGGATCAATGGATGTAGGGACACACAGCCGGGAGACAAGGATGGTTAGTAACCACACCGGGATCAATGGATGTAGGGACACACAAACGGGAGACAAGGATGGTTAGTAACCACACCGGGATCAATGGATGTAGGGACACACAAACGGGAGACAAGGATGGTTAGTAACCACACCGGGATCAATGGATGTAGGGACACACAGCCGGGAGACAAGGATGGTTAGTAACCACACCGGGATCAATGGATGGAGGGACACACAACCGGGAGACTAGGATGGTTAGTAACCACACCGGGATCAATGTATGTAGGGACACACAGCCGGGAGACAAGGATGGTTAGTAACCACACCGGGATCAATGGATGTAGGGACACACAACCGGGAGACAAGGATGGTTAGTAACCACACCGGGATCAATGGATGTAGTGACACACAACCGGGAGACAAGGATGGTTAGTAACCACACCGGGATCAATGGATGGAGGGACACACAACCGGGAGACAAGGATGGTTAGTAACCTCCCCGGGATCCATGGATGTAGGGACACACAGCCGGGAGACAAGGATGGTTAGTAACCACACCGGGATCAATGGATGTAGGGACACACAACCGGGAGACAAGGATGGTTAGTAACCACACCGGGATCAATGGATGTAGGGACACACAACCGGGAGACAAGGATGGTTAGTAACCACACCGGGATCCATGGATGGAGGGACACACAACCGGGAGACAAGGATGGTTAGTAACCACACCGGGATCAATGGATGGAGGGACACACAACCGGGAGACAAGGATGGTTAGTAACCACACCGGGATCAATGGATGTAGGGACACACAACCGGGAGACAAGGATGGTTAGTAACCACACCGGGATCAATGGATGTAGGGACACACAACCGGGAGACAAGGATGGTTAGTAACCAAACCGGGATCCATGGATGGAGGGACATACAACCGGGAGACAAGGATGCTTATTAACAACACCGGGATCAATGGATGTAGGGACACACAACCGGGAGACAAGGATGGTTAGTAACCACACCGGGATCAATGGATGTAGGGACACACAACCGGGAGACAAGGATGGTTAGTAACCACACCGGGATCAATGGATGTAGGGGCACACAGCCGGGAGACAAGGATGGTTAGTAACCACACCGGGATCAATGGATGTAGGGACACACAAACGGGAGACAAGGATGGTTAGTAACCACACCGGGATCAATGGATGTAGGGACACACAAACGGGAGACAAGGATGGTTAGTAACCACACCGGGATCAATGGATGGAGGGACACACAGCCGGGAGACAAGGATGGTTAGTAACCACACCGGGAACAATGGATGTAGGGACACACAAACGGGAGACAAGGATGGTTAGTAACCACACCGGGATCAATGGATGTAGGGACACACAAACGGGAGACAAGGATGGTTAGTAACCACACCGGGATCAATGGATGTAGGGACACACAACCGGGAGACAAGGATGGTTAGTAACCACACCGGGATCAATGGATGTAGGGACACACAACCGGGAGACAAGGATGGTTAGTAACCACACCGGGATCAATGGATATAGGGACACACAACCGGGAGACAAGGATGGTTAGTAACCACACCGGGATCAATGGATGTAGGGACACATAGCCGGGAGACAAGGATGGTTTGTAACCACACCGGGATCAATGGATGTAGGGACACACAACCGGGTGACAATGATGGTTAGTAACCACACCGGGTTCAATGGATGGAGGGACACACAACCGGGAGAAAAGGATGGTTAGTAACCACACCGGGATCAATGGATGTAGGGACACACAACCGGGAGACAAGGATGGTTAGTAACCACACCGGGATCAATGGATGTAGGGACACACAACCGGGAGACAAGGATGGTTAGTAACCACACCGGGATCAATGGATGGAGGGACACACAACCGGGAGACAAGGATGGTTAGTAACCTCCCCGGGATCAATGGATGTAGGGACACACAGCCGGGAGACAAGGATGGTTAGTAACCACACCGGGATCAATGGATGTAGGGACACACAACCGGGAGACAAGGATGGTTAGTAACCACACCGGGATCAATGGATGTAGGGACACACAACCGGGAGACAAGGATGGTTAGTAACCACACCGGGATCCATGGATGGATGGACACACAACCGGGAGACAAGGATGGTTAGTACCACACCGGGATCAATGGATGGAGGGACACACAACCGGGAGACAAGGATGGTTAGTAACCACACCGGGATCAATGGATGTAGGGACACACAGCCGGGAGACAAGGATGGTTAGTAACCACACCGGGATCAATGGATGTAGGGACACAGAACCGGGAGACAAGGATGGTTAGTAACCACACCGGGATCAATGGATGGTGGGACACACAACCGGGAGACAAGGATGGTTAGTAACCACACCGGGTTCAATGGATGTAGGGACACACAACCGGGAGACAAGGATGGTTAGTAACCACACCGGGATCAATGGATGTAGGGACACACAACCGGGAGACAAGGATGGTTAGTAACCACACCGGGATCAATGGATGTAGGGACACACAACCGGGAGACAAGGATGGTTAGTAACCACACCGGGATCAATGGATGTAGGGACACACAACCGGGAGACAAGGATGGTTATTAACCACACCGGGATCAATGGATGTAGGGACACACAACCGGGAGACAAGGATGGTTAGTAACCACACCGGGATCAATGGATGGAGGGACACACAACCGGAAGACACGGATGGTTAGTAACCACACCGGGATCAATGGATGTAGGGACACACAACCGGGAGACAAGGATGGTTAGTAACCACACCGGGATCAATGGATGTAGGGACACACAGCCGGGAGACAAGGATGGTTAGAAACCACACCGGGATCAATGGATGTAGGGACACACAACCGGGAGACAAGGATGGTTAGTAACCACACCGGGATCAATGGATGTAGGGACACACAGCCGGGAGAAAAGGATGGTTAGTAACCACACCGGGATCAATGGATGTAGGGACACACAAACGGGAGACAAGGATGGTTAGTAACCACACCGGGATCAATGGATGTAGGGACACACAACCGGGAGACAAGGATGGTTAGTAACCACACCGGGATCAATGGATGTAGGGACAACAACCGGGAGACAAGGATGGTTAGTAACCACACCGGGATCAATGGATGGAGGGACACACAACCGGGAGACAAGGATGGTTAGTAACCACACCGGGATCAATGGATGTAGGGACACACAGCCGGGAGACAAGTATGGTTAGTAACCACACCGGGATCAATGGATGTAGGGACACACAACCGGGTGACAATGATGGTTAGTAACCACACCGGGTTAAATGGATGGAGGGACACACAACCGGGAGAAAAGGATGGATAGTAACCACACCGGGATCAATGGATGTAGGGACACACAACCGGGAGACAAGGATGGTTAGTAACCACACCGGGATCAATGGATGGAGGGACACACAACCGGGAGACAAGGATGGTTAGTAACCTCCCCGGGATCAATGGATGTAGGGACACACAGCCGGGAGACAAGGATGGTTAGTAACCACACCGGGATCAATGGATGTATGGACACACAACCGGGAGACAAGGATGGTTAGTAACCACACCGGGATCCATGGATGGAGGGACACACAACCGGGAGACAAGGATGGTTAGTAACCACACCGGGATCAATGGATGGAGGGACACACAACCGGGAGACAAGGATGGTTAGTAACCACACCGGGATCCATGGACGGACGGACACACAACCGGGAGACAAGGATGGTTAGTAACCTCACCGGGATCAATGGATGTAGGGACACAGAACCGGGAGACAAGGATGGTTAGTAACCACACCGGGATCAATGGATGTAGGGACACACAACCGGGAGACAAGGATGGTTAGTAACCACACCGGGATCAATGGATGGAGGGACACACAACCGGGAGACAAGGATGGTTAGAAACCACACCGGGATCAATGGATGTAGGGACACACAGCCGGGAGACAAGGATGGTTAGTAACCACACCGGGATCAATGGATGTAGGGACACACAACCGGGTGACAATGATGGTTAGTAACCACACCGGGTTAAATGGATGGAGGGACACACAACCGGGAGAAAAGGATGGATAGTAACCACACCGGGATCAATGGATGTAGGGACACACAACCGGGAGACAAGGATGGTTAGTAACCACACCGGGATCAATGGATGTAGGGACACACAACCGGGAGACAAGGATGGTTAGTAACCACACCGGGATCAATGGATGGAGGGACACACAACCGGGAGACAAGGATGGTTAGTAACCTCCCCGGGATCAATGGATGTAGGGACACACAGCCGGGAGACAAGGATGGTTAGTAACCACACCGGGATCAATGGATGTAGGGACACACAACCGGGAGACAAGGATGGTTAGTAACCACACCGGGATCAATGGATGTATGGACACACAACCGGGAGACAAGGATGGTTAGTAACCACACCGGGATCCATGGATGGAGGGACACACAACCGGGAGACAAGGATGGTTAGTAACCACACCGGGATCAATGGATGGAGGGACACACAACCGGGAGACAAGGATGGTTAGTAACCACACCGGGATCCATGGACGGACGGACACACAACCGGGAGACAAGGATGGTTAGTAACCTCACCGGGATCAATGGATGGAGGGACACAGAACCGGGAGTCAAGGATGGTTATTAACAACACCGGGATCAATGGATGTAGCGACAAACAACCGGGAGACAAGGATGGTTAGTAACCACACCGGGATCCATGGATGGAGGGACACACAACCGGGAGACAAGGATGGTTACTAACAACACCGGGATCAATGGATGTAGGGACACACAACCGGGAGACAAGGATGGTTCGTAACCACACCGGGATCAATGGATGTAGGGACACACAACCTGGGAGACAAGGATGGTTAGTAACCACACCGGGATCAATGGATGTAGGGACACACAACCGGGAGACAAGGATGGTTAGTAACCACACCGGGATCAATGGATGTAGGGACACACAACCGGGAGACAAGGATGGTTAGTAACCACACCGGGATCAATGGATGTAGGGACACACAGCCGGGAGACAATGATGGTTAGTAACCACACCGGGATCAATGGATGTAGGGACACACAAACGGGAGACAAGGATGGTTAGTAACCACACCGGGATCAATGGATGTAGGGACACACAACCGGGAGACAAGGATGGTTAGTAACCACACCGGGATCAATGGATGTAGGGACACACAACCGGGAGACAAGGATGGTTAGTAACCACACCGGGATCAATGGATGTAGAGACACACAACCGGGAGACAAGGATGGTTAGTAACCACACTGGGATCAATGGATGTAGGGACACACAACCGGGAGACAAGGATGGTTAGTAACCACACCGGGATCAATGGATGGAGGGACACACAACCGGGAGACAAGGATGGTTAGTAACCACACCGGGATCAATGGATGTAGGGACACACAGCCGGGAGACAAGGATTGTTATTAACCACACCGGGATCAATGGATGTAGGGACACACAACCGGGTGACAATGATGGTTAGTAACCACACCGGGTTCAATGGATGGAGGGACACACAACCGGGAGAAAAGGATGGTTAGTAACCACACCGGGATCAATGGATGTAGGGACACACAACCGGGAGACAAGGATGGTTAGTAACCACACCGGGATCAATGGATGTAGGGACACACAACCGGGAGACAAGGATGGTTAGTAACCACACCGGGATCAATGGATGGAGGGACACACAACCGGGAGACAAGGATGGTTAGTAACCTCCCCGGGATCAATGGATGTAGGGACACAAAGCCGGGAGACAAGGATGGTTAGTAACCACACCGGGATCAATGGATGTAGGGACACACAGCCGGGAGACAAGGATGGTTAGTAACCACACCGGGATCAATGGATGTAGGGACACACAAACGGGAGACAAGAATGGTTAGTAACCACACCGGGATCAATGGATGTAGGGACTCACAACCGGGAGACAAGGATGGTTAGTAACCACACCGGGATCAATGGATGTAGGGACACACAACCGGGAGACAAGGATGGTTAGTAACCACACCGGGATCAATGGATGTAGGGACACACAACCGGGAGACAAGGATGGTTAGTAACCACACCGGGATCAATGGATGTAGGGACACACAACCGGGAGACAAGGATGGTTAGTAACCACACCGGGATCAATGGATGTAGGGACACACAACCGGGAGACAAGGATGGTTAGTAACCACACCGGGATCAATGGATGGAGGGACACACAACCGGGAGACAAGGATGGTTAGTAACCACACCGGGATCAATGGATGTAGGGACACACAGCCGGGAGACAAGGATGGTTAGTAACCACACCGGGATCAATGGATTGTGGGACACACAACCGGGAGACAGGGATGGTTAGTAACCACACCGGGATCAATGGATGTAGGGACACACAACCGGGAGACAATGATGGTTAGTAACCACACCGGGATCAATGGATGTAGGGACACACAACCGGGAGACAAGGATGGTTAGTAACCACACCGGGATCAATGGATGTAGGGACACACAACCGGGAGACAAGGATGGTTAGTAACCACACCGGGATCAATGGATGTAGGGACACACAGCCGGGAGACAAGGATGGTTAGTAACCACACCGGGATCAATGGATGTAGGGACACACAACCGGGAGACAAGGATGGTTAGTAACCACACCGGGATCAATGGATGTAGAGACACACAACCGGGAGACAAGGATGGTTAGTAACACACCGGGATCAATGGATGTAGGGACACACAACCGGGAGACAAGGATGGTTAGTAACCATACCGGGATCAATGGATGTAGAGACACACAACCGGGAGACAAGGATGGTTAGTAACCACACCGGGATCAATGGATGTAGGGACACACAACCGGGAGACAAGGATGGTTAGTAACCACACCGGGATCAGTGGATGTAGGGACACACAACCGGGAGACAAGGATGGTTATTAACCACACCGGGATCAGTGGATGTAGGGATAAACAACCGGGAGACAAGGATGGTTAGTAACCACACCGGGATCAGTGGATGTAGGGACACACAACCGGGAGACAGGGATGGTTAGTAACCACACCGGGATCACTGGATGTAGGGACACACAACCGGGAGACAAGGATGGTTAGTAACCACACCGGGATCAATGGATGTAGGGACACACAACCGGGAGACAAGGATGGTTAGTAACCACACCGGGATCAATGGATGTAGGGACACACAACCGGGAGACAAGGATGGTTAGTAACCACACCGGGATCAGTGGATGTAGGGACACACAACCGGGAGACAAGGATGGTTAGTAACCACACCGGGATCAGTGGATGTAGGGACACACAACCGGGAGACAAGGATGGTTAGTAACCACACCGGGATCAGTGGATGTAGGGACACACAACCGGGAGACAAGGATGGTTAGTAACCACACCGGGATCAATGGATGTAGGGATACACAACCTGGTGACAAGGATGGTTAGTAACCACACCGGGATCAATGGATGGAGGTACACACAACCGGGAGACAAGGATGGTTAGTAACCACACCGGGATCAATGGATGTAGGGACACACAGCCGGGAGACAAGGATGGTTAGTAACCACACCGGGATCAATGGATGTAGGGACACACAACCGGGAGACAAGGATGGTTAGTAACCACACCGGGTTCAATGGATGTAGGGACACAGAACCGGGAGACAAGGATGGTTAGTAACCACACCGGGATCAATGGATTGTGGGACACACAACCGGGAGACAGGGATGGTTAGTAACCACACCGGGATCAATGGATGTAGGGACACACAACCGGGAGACAATGATGGTTAGTAACCACACCGGGATCAATGGATGTAGGGACACACAACCGGGAGACAAGGATGGTTAGTAACCACACCGGGATCAATGGATGTAGGGACACACAACCGGGAGACAAGGATGGTTAGTAACCACACCGGGATCAATGGATGTAGGGACACACAGCCGGGAGACAAGGATGGTTAGTAACCACACCGGGATCAATGGATTGTGGGACACACAACCGGGAGACAGGGATGGTTAGTAACCACACCGGGATCAATGGATGTAGGGACACACAACCGGGAGACAATGATGGTTAGTAACCACACCGGGATCAATGGATGTAGGGACACACAACCGGGAGACAAGGATGGTTAGTAACCACACCGGGATCAATGGATGTAGGGACACACAACCGGGAGACAAGGATGGTTAGTAACCACACCGGGATCAATGGATGTAGGGACACACAGCCGGGAGACAAGGATGGTTAGTAACCACACCGGGATCAATGGATGTAGGGACACACAACCGGGAGACAAGGATGGTTAGTAACCACACCGGGATCAATGGATGTAGAGACACACAACCGGGAGACAAGGATGGTTAGTAACACACCGGGATCAATGGATGTAGGGACACACAACCGGGAGACAAGGATGGTTAGTAACCATACCGGGATCAATGGATGTAGAGACACACAACCGGGAGACAAGGATGGTTAGTAACCACACCGGGATCAATGGATGTAGGGACACACAACCGGGAGACAAGGATGGTTAGTAACCACACCGGGATCAGTGGATGTAGGGACACACAACCGGGAGACAAGGATGGTTATTAACCACACCGGGATCAGTGGATGTAGGGATAAACAACCGGGAGACAAGGATGGTTAGTAACCACACCGGGATCAGTGGATGTAGGGACACACAACCGGGAGACAGGGATGGTTAGTAACCACACCGGGATCACTGGATGTAGGGACACACAACCGGGAGACAAGGATGGTTAGTAACCACACCGGGATCAATGGATGTAGGGACACACAACCGGGAGACAAGGATGGTTAGTAACCACACCGGGATCAATGGATGTAGGGACACACAACCGGGAGACAAGGATGGTTAGTAACCACACCGGGATCAGTGGATGTAGGGACACACAACCGGGAGACAAGGATGGTTAGTAACCACACCGGGATCAGTGGATGTAGGGACACACAACCGGGAGACAAGGATGGTTAGTAACCACACCGGGATCAGTGGATGTAGGGACACACAACCGGGAGACAAGGATGGTTAGTAACCACACCGGGATCAATGGATGTAGGGATACACAACCTGGTGACAAGGATGGTTAGTAACCACACCGGGATCAATGGATGGAGGTACACACAACCGGGAGACAAGGATGGTTAGTAACCACACCGGGATCAATGGATGTAGGGACACACAGCCGGGAGACAAGGATGGTTAGTAACCACACCGGGATCAATGGATGTAGGGACACACAACCGGGAGACAAGGATGGTTAGTAACCACACCGGGTTCAATGGATGTAGGGACACAGAACCGGGAGACAAGGATGGTTAGTAACCACACCGGGATCAATGGATGGTGGGACACACAACCGGGAGACAAGGATGGTTAGTAACCACACCGGGATCAGTGGATGTAGGGACACACAACCGGGAGACAAGGATGGTTAGTAACCACACCGGGATCAATGGATGTAGGGATACACAACCGGGAGACAAGGATGGTTAGTAACCACACCGGGATCAATGGATGGAGGGACACACAACCGGGAGACAAGGATGGTTAGTAACCACACCGGGATCAATGGATGTAGGGACACACAGCCGGGAGACAAGGATGGTTAGTAACCACACCGGGATCAATGGATGTAGTGACACACAACCGGGAGACAAGGATGGTTAGTAACCACACCGGGTTCAATGGATGTAGGGACACAGAACCGGGAGACAAGGATGGTTAGTAACCACACCGGGATCAATGGATGGTGGGACACACAACCGGGAGACAAGGATGGTTAGTAAACACACCGGGTTCAATGGATGTAGGGACACACAACCGGGAGACAAGGATGGTTAGTAACCACACCGGGATCAATGGATGTAGGGACACACAACCGGGAGACAATGATGGTTAGTAACCACACCGGGATCAATGGATGTAGGGACACACAACCGGGAGACAAGGATGGTTAGTAACCACACCGGGATCAATGGATGTAGGGACACACAACCGGGAGACAAGGATGGTTAGTAACCACACCGGGATCAATGGATGTAGGGACACACAACCGGGAGACAAGGATGGTTAGTAACCACACCGGGATCAATGGATGTAGGGACACAAAGCCGGGAGACAAGGATGGTTAGTAACCACACCGGGATCAATGGATGTAGGGACGCACAACCGGGAGACAAGGATGGTTAGTAACCACACCGGGATCAATGGATGTAGAGACACACAACCGGGAGACAAGGATGGTTAGTAACCACACCGGGATCAATGGATGTAGGGACACACAACCGGGAGACAAGGATGGTTAGTAACCACACCGGGATCAATGGATGTAGGGACACACAACCGGGAGACAAGGATGGTTAGTAACCACACCGGGATCAATGGATGTAGGGACACACAACCGGGAGACAAGGATGGTTAGTAACCACACCGGGATCAATGGATGGAGGGACACACAACCGGGAGACAACGATGGTTAGTAACCACCCCGGGATCAATGGATGTAGGGACACACAACCGGGTGACAAGGATGGTTAGTAACCACACCGGGTTCATTGGATGGAGGGACACACAACCGGGAGAAAAGGATGGTTAGTAACCACACCGGGATCAATGGATGTAGGGACACACAACCGGGAGACAAGGATGGATAGTAACCAAACCGGGATCAATGGATGTAGGGACACACATCCGGGAGACAAGGATGGTTAGTAACCACACCGGGATCAATGGATGTAGGGACACACAACCGGGAGACAAGTATGGTTAGTAACCACACCGGGATCAATGGACGGAGGGACACACAACCGGGAGACAAGGATGGTTAGTAACCACCCCTGGATCAATGGATGTAGGGACAAACAACCGGGAGACAAGGATGGTTAGTAACCACCCCGGGATCAATGGATGTAGGGACACACAACCGGGAGACAAGGATGGTTAGTAAACACACCGGGATCAATGGATGGAGGGACACACAACCGGGAGACAAGGATGGTTAGTAACCACACCGGGATCAATGGATGTAGGGACACACAACCGGGAGACAAGGATGGTTAGTAACCACACCGGGATCAATGGATGTAGGGACACACAACCGGGAGACAACGATGGTTAGTAACCACCCCGGGATCAATGGATGTAGGGACACACAACCGGGTGACAAGGATGGTTAGTAACCACACCGCGTTCAATGGATGGAGGGACACACAACCGGGAGAAAAGGATGGTTAGTAACCACACCGGGATCAATGGATGTAGGGACACACAACCGGGAGACTAGGATGGTTAGTAACCACACCGGGATCAATGGATGTAGGGACACACATCCGGGAGACAAGGATGGTTAGTAACCACACCGGGATCAATGGATGTAGGGACACACAACCGGGAGACAAGGATGGTTAGTAACCACACCGGGATCAATGGACGGAGGGACACACAACCGGGAGACAAGGATGGTTAGTAAACACACCTGGATCAATGGATGTAGGGACAAACAACCGGGAGACAAGGATGGTTAGTAACCACACCGGGATCAATGGATGTAGGGACACACAACCGGGAGACAAGGATGGTTAGTAAACACACCGGGATCAATGGATGAAGGGACACACAAACGGGAGACAAGGATGGTTAGTAACCACACCGGGATCAATGGATGTAGGGACACACAACCGGGAGACAAGGATGGTTAGTAACCACCCCGGGATCAATGGATGTAGGGACACACAACCGGGAGACAAGGATGGTTAGTAACCAAACCGGGATCAATGGCTGGAGGGACACACAACCGGGAGACAAGGATGGTTAGTAACCACACCGGGATCAATGGATGGAGGGACACACAACCGGGAGACAAGGATGGTTAGTAACCACACCGGGATCAATGGATGTAGGGACACACAACCGGGAGACAAGGATGGTTAGTAACCACCCCGGGATCAATGGATGTAGGGACACACAACCGGGAGACCAGGATGGTTAGTAACCACCCCGGGATCAATGGATGTAGGGACACACAACCGGGAGGCAAGGATGGTTAGTAACCTCCCCGGGATCAATGGATGTAGGGACACACAACCGGTAGACAAGGATGGTTAGTAACCACACCGGGATCAATGGATGGAGGGACACACAACCGGGAGACAAAGATGGTTAGTAACCACACCGGGATCAATGGATGTAGGGACACACAACCGGGAGACAAGGATGGTTAGTAACCACACCGGGATCAATGGATGTAGGGACACACAACCGGGAGACAAAGATGGTTAGTAACCACACCGGGATCAATGGATGCAGGGACACACAACCGGGAGACAAGGATGGTTAGTAACCACACCGGGATCAATGGATGTAGGGACACACAACCGGGAGACAAGGATGGTGAGTAACCACACCGGGATCCATGGATGGAGGGACACACAACCGGGAGACAAGGATGGTTAGTAACCACACCGGGATCAATGGATGTAGGGGCACACAACCGGGAGACAAGGATGGTTAGTAACCACACCGGGATCAGTGGATGTAGGGACACACAACCGGGAGACAAGGATGGTTAGTAACCACACCGGGATCAGTGGATGTAGGGACACACAACCGGGAGACAAGGATGGTTAGTAACCACACCGGGATCAATGGATGTAGGGACACACAAACGGGAGACAAGGATGGTTAGTAACCACACCGGGATCAATGGATGGAGGGACACACAACCGGGAGACAAGGATGGTTAGTAACCACACCGGGTTCAATGGATGTAGGGACACACAACCGGGAGACAAGGATGGTTAGTAACCACACCGGGATCAATGGATGCAGGGACACACAACCGGGAGACAATGATGGTTAGTAACCACACCGGGATCAATGGATGTAGGGACACACAACCGGGAGACAAGGATGGTTAGTAACCACACCGGGATCAATGGATGTAGGGACACACAACCGGGAGACAAGGATGGTTAGTAACCACACCGGGATCAATGGATGTAGGGACACACAGCCGGGAGACAAGGATGGTTAGTAACCACACCGGGATCAATGGATGTAGGGACACACAACCGGGAGACAAGGATGGTTAGTAACCACACCGGGATCAATGGATGTAGAGACACACAACCGGGAGACAAGGATGGTTAGTAACACACCGGGATCAATGGATGTAGGGACACACAACCGGGAGACAAGGATGGTTAGTAACCATACCGGGATCAATGGATGTAGAGACACACAACCGGGAGACAAGGATGGTTAGTAACCACACCGGGATCAATGGATGTAGGGACACACAACCGGGAGACAAGGATGGTTAGTAACCACACCGGGATCAGTGGATGTAGGGACACACAACCGGGAGACAAGGATGGTTAGTAACCACACCGGGATCAGTGGATGTAGGGATAAACAACCGGGAGACAAGGATGGTTAGTAACCACACCGGGATCAGTGGATGTAGGGACACACAACCGGGAGACAGGGATGGTTAGTAACCACACCGGGATCACTGGATGTAGGGACACACAACCGGGAGACAAGGATGGTTAGTAACCACACCGGGATCAATGGATGTAGGGACACACAACCGGGAGACAAGGATGGTTAGTAACCACACCGGGATCAGTGGATGTAGGGACACACAACCGGGAGACAAGGATGGTTAGTAACCACACCGGGATCAGTGGATGTAGGGACACACAACCGGGAGACAAGGATGGTTAGTAACCACAACGGGATCAATGGATGTACGGACACACAACCGGGAGACAAGGATGGTTAGTAACCACACCGGGATCAATGGATGGAGGGACACACAACCGGGAGACAAGGATGGTTAGTAACCACACCGGGATCAATGGATGTAGGGACACACAGCCGGGAGACAAGGATGGTTAGTAACCACACCGGGATCAATGGATGTAGGGACATACAACCGGGAGACAAGGATGGTTAGTAACCACACCGGGTTCAATGGATGTAGGGACACAGAACAGGGAGACAAGGATGGTTAGTAACCACACCGGGATCAATGGATTGTGGGACACACAACCGGGAGACAGGGATGGTTAGTAACCACACCGGGATCAATGGATGTAGGGACACACAACCGGGAGACAATGATGGTTAGTAACCACACCGGGATCAATGGATGTAGGGACACACAACCGGGAGACAAGGATGGTTAGTAACCACACCGGGATCAATGGATGTAGGGACACACAACCGGGAGACAAGGATGGTTAGTAACCACACCGGGATCAATGGATGTAGGGACACACAGCCGGGAGACAAGGATGGTTAGTAACCACACCGGGATCAATGGATTGTGGGACACACAACCGGGAGACAGGGATGGTTAGTAACCACACCGGGATCAATGGATGTAGGGACACACAACCGGGAGACAATGATGGTTAGTAACCACACCGGGATCAATGGATGTAGGGACACACAACCGGGAGACAAGGATGGTTAGTAACCACACCGGGATCAATGGATGTAGGGACACACAACCGGGAGACAAGGATGGTTAGTAACCACACCGGGATCAATGGATGTAGGGACACACAGCCGGGAGACAAGGATGGTTAGTAACCACACCGGGATCAATGGATGTAGGGACACACAACCGGGAGACAAGGATGGTTAGTAACCACACCGGGATCAATGGATGTAGGGACACACAGCCGGGAGACAAGGATGGTTAGTAACCACACCGGGATCAATGGATGTAGGGACACACAACCGGGAGACAAGGATGGTTAGTAACCACACCGGGATCAATGGATGTAGAGACACACAACCGGGAGACAAGGATGGTTAGTAACACACCGGGATCAATGGATGTAGGGACACACAACCGGGAGACAAGGATGGTTAGTAACCATACCGGGATCAATGGATGTAGAGACACACAACCGGGAGACAAGGATGGTTAGTAACCACACCGGGATCAATGGATGTAGGGACACACAACCGGGAGACAAGGATGGTTAGTAACCACACCGGGATCAGTGGATGTAGGGACACACAACCGGGAGACAAGGATGGTTAGTAACCACACCAGGATCAGTGGATGTAGGGATAAACAACCGGGAGACAAGGATGGTTAGTAACCACACCGGGATCAGTGGATGTAGGGACACACAACCGGGAGACAGGGATGGTTAGTAACCACACCGGGATCACTGGATGTAGGGACACACAACCGGGAGACAAGGATGGTTAGTAACCACACCGGGATCAATGGATGTAGGGACACAAACCGGGAGACAAGGATGGTTAGTAACCACACCGGGATCAGTGGATGTAGGGACACACAACCGGGAGACAAGGATGGTTAGTAACCACACCGGGATCAGTGGATGTAGGGACACACAACCGGGAGACAAGGATGGTTAGTAACCACAACGGGATCAATGGATGTACGGACACACAACCGGGAGACAAGGATGGTTAGTAACCACACCGGGATCAGTGGATGGAGGGACACACAACCGGGAGACAAGGATGGTTAGTAACCACACCGGGATCAATGGATGTAGGGACACACAGCCGGGAGACAAGGATGGTTAGTAACCACACCGGGATCAATGGATGTAGGGACACACAACCGGGAGACAAGGATGGTTAGTAACCACACCGGGTTCAATGGATGTAGGGACACAGAACAGGGAGACAAGGATGGTTAGTAACCACACCGGGATCAATGGATTGTGGGACACACAACCGGGAGACAGGGATGGTTAGTAACCACACCGGGATCAATGGATGTAGGGACACACAACCGGGAGACAATGATGGTTAGTAACCACACCGGGATCAATGGATGTAGGGACACACAACCGGGAGACAAGGATGGTTAGTAACCACACCGGGATCAATGGATGTAGGGACACACAACCGGGAGACAAGGATGGTTAGTAACCACACCGGGATCAATGGATGTAGGGACACACAGCCGGGAGACAAGGATGGTTAGTAACCACACCGGGATCAATGGATTGTGGGACACACAACCGGGAGACAGGGATGGTTAGTAACCACACCGGGATCAATGGATGTAGGGACACACAACCGGGAGACAATGATGGTTAGTAACCACACCGGGATCAATGGATGTAGGGACACACAACCGGGAGACAAGGATGGTTAGTAACCACACCGGGATCAATGGATGTAGGGACACACAACCGGGAGACAAGGATGGTTAGTAACCACACCGGGATCAATGGATGTAGGGACACACAGCCGGGAGACAAGGATGGTTAGTAACCACACCGGGATCAATGGATGTAGGGACACACAACCGGGAGACAAGGATGGTTAGTAACCACACCGGGATCAATGGATGTAGAGACACACAACCGGGAGACAAGGATGGTTAGTAACACACCGGGATCAGTGGATGTAGGGATAAACAACCGGGAGACAAGGATGGTTAGTAACCACACCGGGATCAGTGGATGTAGGGACACACAACCGGGAGACAGGGATGGTTAGTAACCACACCGGGATCACTGGATGTAGGGACACACAACCGGGAGACAAGGATGGTTAGTAACCACACCGGGATCAATGGATGTAGGGACACACAACCGGGAGACAAGGATGGTTAGTAACCACACCGGGATCAATGGATGTAGGGACACACAACCGGGAGACAAGGATGGTTAGTAACCACACCGGGATCAGTGGATGTAGGGACACACAACCGGGAGACAAGGATGGTTAGTAACCACACCGGGATCAGTGGATGTAGGGACACACAACCGGGAGACAAGGATGGTTAGTAACCACACCGGGATCAGTGGATGTAGGGACACACAACCGGGAGACAAGGATGGTTAGTAACCACACCGGGATCAATGGATGTAGGGATACACAACCTGGTGACAAGGATGGTTAGTAACCACACCGGGATCAATGGATGGAGGGACACACAACCGGGAGACAAGGATGGTTAGTAACCACACCGGGATCAATGGATGTAGGGACACACAGCCGGGAGACAAGGATGGTTAGTAACCACACCGGGATCAATGGATGTAGGGACACACAACCGGGAGACAAGGATGGTTAGTAACCACACCGGGTTCAATGGATGTAGGGACACAGAACCGGGAGACAAGGATGGTTAGTAACCACACCGGGATCAATGGATGGTGGGACACACAACCGGGAGACAAGGATGGTTAGTAACCACACCGGGATCAGTGGATGTAGGGACACACAACCGGGAGACAAGGATGGTTAGTAACCACACCGGGATCAATGGATGTAGGGATACACAACCGGGAGACAAGGATGGTTAGTAACCACACCGGGATCAATGGAAGGAGGGACACACAACCGGGAGACAAGGATGGTTAGTAACCACACCGGGATCAATGGATGTAGGGACACACAGCCGGGAGACAAGGATGGTTAGTAACCACACCGGGATCAATGGATGTAGGGACACACAACCGGGAGACAAGGATGGTTAGTAACCACACCGGGTTCAATGGATGTAGGGACACAGAACCGGGAGACAAGGATGGTTAGTAACCACACCGGGATCAATGGATGGTGGGACACACAACCGGGAGACAAGGATGGTTAGTAACCACACCGGGTTCAATGGATGTAGGGACACACAACCGGGAGACAAGGATGGTTAGTAACCACACCGGGATCAATGGATGTAGGGACACACAACCGGGAGACAAGGATGGTTAGTAACCACACCGGGATCAATGGATGTAGGGACACACAACCGGGAGACAAGGATGGTTAGTAACCACACCGGGATCAATGGATGTAGGGACACACAACCGGGAGACAAGGATGGTTAGTAACCACACCGGGATCAATGGATGTAGGGACACAAAGCCGGGAGACAAGGATGGTTAGTAACCACACCGGGATCAATGGATGTAGGGACGCACAACCGGGAGACAAGGATGGTTAGTAACCACACCGGGATCAATGGATGTAGAGACACACAACCGGGAGACAAGGATGGTTAGTAACCACACCGGGATCAATGGATGTAGGGACACACAACCGGGAGACAAGGATGGTTAGTAACCACACCGGGATCAATGGATGTAGGGACACACAACCGGGAGACAAGGATGGTTAGTAACCACACCGGGATCAATGGATGTAGGGACACACAACCGGGAGACAAGGATGGTTAGTAACCACACCGGGATCAATGGATGGAGGGACACACAACCGGGAGACAACGATGGTTAGTAACCACCCCGGGATCAATGGATGTAGGGACACACAACCGGGTGACAAGGATGGTTAGTAACCACACCGGGTTCATTGGATGGAGGGACACACAACCGGGAGAAAAGGATGGTTAGTAACCACACCGGGATCAATGGATGTAGGGACACACAACCGGGAGACAAGGATGGTTAGTAACCAAACCGGGATCAATGGATGTAGGGACACACATCCGGGAGACAAGGATGGTTAGTAACCACACCGGGATCAATGGATGTAGGGACACACAACCGGGAGACAAGGATGGTTAGTAACCACACCGGGATCAATGGACGGAGGGACACACAACCGGGAGACAAGGATGGTTAGTAACCACCCCTGGATCAATGGATGTAGGGACAAACAACCGGGAGACAAGGATGGTTAGTAACCACCCCGGGATCAATGGATGTAGGGACACACAACCGGGAGACAAGGATGGTTAGTAAACACACCGGGATCAATGGATGGAGGGACACACAACCGGGAGACAAGGATGGTTAGTAACCACACCGGGATCAATGGATGTAGGGACACACAACCGGGAGACAAGGATGGTTAGTAACCACACCGGGATCAATGGATGTAGGGACACACAACCGGGAGACAACGATGGTTAGTAACCACCCCGGGATCAATGGATGTAGGGACACACAACCGGGTGACAAGGATGGTTAGTAACCACACCGCGTTCAATGGATGGAGGGACACACAACCGGGAGAAAAGGATGGTTAGTAACCACACCAGGATCAATGGATGTAGGGACACACAACCGGGAGACTAGGATGGTTAGTAACCACACCGGGATCAATGGATGTAGGGACACACATCCGGGAGACAAGGATGGTTAGTAACCACACCGGGATCAATGGATGTAGGGACACACAACCGGGAGACAAGGATGGTTAGTAACCACACCGGGATCAATGGACGGAGGGACACACAACCGGGAGACAAGGATGGTTAGTAAACACACCTGGATCAATGGATGTAGGGACAAACAACCGGGAGACAAGGATGGTTAGTAACCACACCGGGATCAATGGATGTAGGGACACACAACCGGGAGACAAGGATGGTTAGTAAACACACCGGGATCAATGGATGAAGGGACACACAAACGGGAGACAAGGATGGTTAGTAACCACACCGGGATCAATGGATGTAGGGACACACAACCGGGAGACAAGGATGGTTAGTAACCACCCCGGGATCAATGGATGTAGGGACACACAACCGGGAGACAAGGATGGTTAGTAACCAAACCGGGATCAATGGCTGGAGGGACACACAACCGGGAGACAAGGATGGTTAGTAACCACACCGGGATCAATGGATGGAGGGACACACAACCGGGAGACAAGGATGGTTAGTAACCACACCGGGATCAATGGATGTAGGGACACACAACCGGGAGACAAGGATGGTTAGTAACCACCCCGGGATCAATGGATGTAGGGACACACAACCGGGAGACCAGGATGGTTAGTAACCACCCCGGGATCAATGGATGTAGGGACACACAACCGGGAGGCAAGGATGGTTAGTAACCTCCCCGGGATCAATGGATGTAGGGACACACAACCGGTAGACAAGGATGGTTAGTAACCACACCGGGATCAATGGATGGAGGGACACACAACCGGGAGACAAAGATGGTTAGTAACCACACCGGGATCAATGGATGTAGGGACACACAACCGGGAGACAAGGATGGTTAGTAACCACACCGGGATCAATGGATGTAGGGACACACAACCGGGAGACAAAGATGGTTAGTAACCACACCGGGATCAATGGATGCAGGGACACACAACCGGGAGACAAGGATGGTTAGTAACCACACCGGGATCAATGGATGTAGGGACACACAACAGGGAGACAAGGATGGTTAGTAACCACACCGGGATCAATGGATGTAGGGACACACAACCGGGAGACAAGGATGGTTAGTAACCACACCGGGATCAATGGATGCAGGGACACACAACCGGGAGACAAGGATGGTTAGTAACCACACCGGGTTCAATGGATGTAGGGACACACAACCGGGAGACAAGGATGGTTAGTAACCACACCGGGATCAATGGATGTAGGGACACACAACCGGGAGAAAAGGATGGTTAGTAACAACACCGGGATCAATGGATGTAGAGACACACGACCGGGAGACAAGGATGGTTAGTAACCACACCGGGATCAATGGATGTAGGGACACACAACCGGGAGACAAGGATGGTTAGTAACCACACCGGGATCAATGGATGTAGGGACAAACAACCGGGAGACAAGGATGGTTAGTAACCACACCGGGATCAATGGATGTAGAGACACACAACCGGGAGACAAGGATGGTTAGTAACCACACCGGGATAAATGGATGTAGGGACACACAACCGGGAGACAAGGATGGTTAGTAACCACACCGGGATCAATGGATGTAGGGACACACAACCGGGAGACAAGGATGGTGAGTAACCACACCGGGATCCATGGATGGAGGGACACACAACCGGGAGACAAGGATGGTTAGTAACCACACCGGGATCAATGGATGTAGGGGCACACAACCGGGAGACAAGGATGGTTAGTAACCACACCGGGATCAGTGGATGTAGGGACACACAACCGGGAGACAAGGATGGTTAGTAACCACACCGGGATCAGTGGATGTAGGGACACACAACCGGGAGACAAGGATGGTTAGTAACCACACCGGGATCAATGGATGTAGGGACACACAAACGGGAGACAAGGATGGTTAGTAACCACACCGGGATCAATGGATGGAGGGACACACAACCGGGAGACAAGGATGGTTAGTAACCACACCGGGTTCAATGGATGTAGGGACACACAACCGGGAGACAAGGATGGTTAGTAACCACACCGGGATCAATGGATGCAGGGACACACAACCGGGAGACAATGATGGTTAGTAACCACACCGGGATCAATGGATGTAGGGAAACACAACCGGGAGACAAGGATGGTTAGTAACCACACCGGGATCAATGGATGTAGGGACACACAACCGGGAGACAAGGATGGTTAGTAACCACACCGGGATCAATGGATGAATGGACACACAACCGGGAGACAAGGATGGTTAGTAACCACACCGGGATCAATGGATGTAGGGACACACAGCCGGGAGACAAGGATGGTTAGTAACCACACCGGGATCAATGGATGTAGGGACACACAACCGGGAGACAAGGATGGTTAGTAACCACACCGGGATCAATGGATGTAGAGACACACAACAGGGAGACAAGGATGGTTAGTAACCACACCGGGATCAATGGATGTAGGGACACACAACCGGGAGACAAGGATGGTTAGTAACCACACCGGGATCAATGGATGTAGAGACACACAACCGGGAGACAAGGATGGTTAGTAACCACACCGGGATCAATGGATGGAGGGACACACAACCGGGAGACAAGGATGGTTAGTAAGCACTCCGGGATCAATGGATGTAGGGACACACAACCGGGAGACAAGGATGGTTAGTAACCACACCGGGATCAATGGATGTAGGGACAACCAACCGGGAGACAAGGATGGTTAGTAACCACCCCGGGATCACTGGATGTAGGGACACACAACCGGGTGACAAGGATGGTTAGTAACCACACCGGGTTCAATGGATGGAGGGACACACAACCGGGAGAAAAGGATGGTTAGTAACCACACCGGGATCAATGGATGTAGGGACACACAACCGGGAGACAAGGATGGTTAGTAACCACACCGGGATCAATGGATGTAGGGACACACATCCGGGAGACAAGGATGGTTAGTAACCACACCGGGATCAATGGATGTAGGGACACACAACCGGGAGACAAGGATGGTTAATAACCACACCGGGATCAATGGATGCAGGGACACACAACCGGGAGACAAGGATGGTTAGTAAACACACCGGGATCAATGGATGGAGGGACACACAACCGGGAGACAAGGATGGTTAGTAACCACACCGGGATCAATGGATGTAGGGACACACAACCGGGAGACAAGGATGGTTAGTAACCACCCCGGGATCAATGGATGTAGGGACACACAACCGGGAGACAAGGATGGTTAGTAACCACACCGGGATCAATGGCTGGAGGGACACACAACCGGGAGACAAGGATGGTTAGTAACCACACCGGGATCAATGGATGGAGGGACACACAACCGGGAGACAAGGATGGTTAGTAACCACACCGGGATCAATGGATGTAGGGACACACAACCGGGAGACAAGGATGGTTAGTAACCACCCCGGGATCAATGGATGTAGGGACACACAATCGGGAGACCAGGATGGTTAGTAACCACCCCGGGATCAATGGATGTAGGGACACAAAACCGGGAGGCAAGGATGGTTAGTAACCTCCCCGGGATCAATGGATGTAAGGACACACAACCGGGAGACAAGGATGGTTAGTAACCACACCGGGATCAATGGATGGAGGGACACACAACCGGGAGACAAAGATGGTTAGTAACCACACCGGGATCAATGGATGTAGGGACACACAACCGGGAGACAAGGATGGTTAGTAACCACACCGGGATCAATGGATGTAGGGACACACAAACGGGAGACAAAGATGGTTAGTAACCACACCGGGATCAATGGATGCAGGGACACACAACCGGGAGACAAGGATGGTTAGTAACCACACCGGGATCAAAGGATGTAGGGACACACAACAGGGAGACAAGGATGGTTAGTAACCACACCGGGATCAATGGATGTAGGGACACACAACCGGGAGACAAGGATGGTTAGTAACCACACCGGGATCAATGGATGCAGGGACACACAACCGGGAGACAAGGATGGTTAGTAACCACACCGGGTTCAATGGATGTAGGGACACACAACCCGGAGACAAGGATGGTTAGTAACCACACCGGGATCAATGAATGTAGGGACACACAACCAGGAGAAAAGGATGGTTAGTAACCACACCGGGATCAATGGATGTAGAGACACACGACCTGGGAGACAAGGATGGTTAGTAACCACACCGGGATCAATGGATGTAGGGACACACAACCGGGAGACAAGGATGGTTAGTAACCACACCGGGATCAATGGATGTAGGGACAAACAACCGGGAGACAAGGATGGTTAGTAACCACACCGGGATCAATGGATGTAGAGACACACAACCGGGAGACAAGGATGGTTAGTAACCACACCGGGATCAATGGATGTAGGGACACACAACCGGGAGACAAGGATGGTTAGTAACCACACCGGGATCAACGGATGTAGGGACACACAACCGGGAGACAAGGATGGTGAGTAACCACATCGGGATGAATGGATGGAGGGACACAGAACCGGGAGACAAGGATGGTTAGTAACCACACCGGGATCAATGGATGTAGGGACACACAACAGGGAGACAAGGATGGTTAGTAACCACACCGGGATCAATGGATGTAGGGACACACAACCGGGAGACAAGGATGGTTAGTAACCACACCGGGATCAATGGATGGAGGGACACACAACCGGGAGACAAGGATGGTTATTAACAACACCGGGATCAATGGATGGAGGGACACACAACCGGGAGACTAGGATGGTTAGTAACCACACCGGGATCAATGGATGTAGGGACACACAACCGGGAGACAAGGATGGTTAGTAACCACACCGGAATCAATGGATGTAGGGACACACAACCGGGAGACAAGGATGGTTAGTAACCACACCGGGTTCAATGGATGGAGGGACACACAACCGGGAGAAAAGGATGGTTAGTAACCACACCGGGATCAATGGATGTAGGGACACACAACCGGGAGACAAGGATGGTTAGTAACCACACCGGGATCAATGGATGTAGGGACACACAACCGGGAGACAAGGATGGTTAGTAACCACACCGGAATCAATGGATGTAGGGACACACAACCGGGTGACAAGGATGGTTAGTAACCACCCCGGGATCAATGGATGGAGGGACACACAACCGGGAGACAAGGATGGTTAGTAACCACACGGGGATCAATGGATGGAGGGACACACAACCGGGAGACAAGGATGGTTAGTAACCACACCGGGATCAATGGATGTAGGGAGACACAACCGGGAGACAAGGATGGTTAGTAACCACACCGGGATCAGTGGATGTAGGGACACACAACCGGGAGACAAGGATGGTTAGAAACCACACCGGGATCAGTGGATGTAGGGACACACAACCGGGAGACAAGGATGGTTAGTAACCACACCGGGATCAATGGATGGAGGGACACACAACCGGGAGACAAGGATCGTTAGTAACCACACCGGGATCAATGGATGGAGGGACAAACAACCGGGAGACAAGGATGGTTAGTAACATCCCCGGGATCAATGGATGTAGGGACACACAGCCGGGAGACAAGGATGGTTAGTAACCACCCCGGGATCAATGGATGTAGGGACACACAACCGGGAGACAAGGATGGTTAGTAACCACACCGGGATCAATGGATGTAGGGACACACAACCGGCAGACAAGGATGGTTAGTAACCACACCGGGATCCATGGATGGAGGGACACACAACCGGTAGACAAGGATGGTTAGTAACCACACCGGGATCAATGGATGGAGGGACACACAACCGGGAGACAAGGATGGTTAGTAACCACACCGGGATCCATGGACGGACGGACACACAACCGGGAGACAAGGATGGTTAGTAACCACACCGGGATCAATGGATTTAGGGACACACAACCGGGAGACAAGGATGGTTAGTAACCACACCGGGATCAATGGATGGAGGGACACACAACCGGGAGACAAGGATGGTTAGTAACCACACCGGGATCAATGGATGTA
The DNA here is from genome assembly GCF_030144855.1 of Hypanus sabinus. Taxonomy (NCBI): domain Eukaryota; kingdom Metazoa; phylum Chordata; class Chondrichthyes; order Myliobatiformes; family Dasyatidae; genus Hypanus; species Hypanus sabinus. The sequence continues at coordinate 69,809 of NW_026781690.1, forward strand.
GGGACACACAGCCGGGAGACAAGGATGGTTATTAACCACACCGGGATCAATGGATGTAGGGACACACAACCGGGTGACAATGATGGTTAGTAACCACACCGGGTTCAATGGATGGAGGGACACACAACCGGGAGAAAAGGGTGGTTAGTAACCACACCGGGATCAATGGATGTAGGGACACACAACCGGGAGACAAGGATGGTTAGTAACCACACCGGGATCAATGGATGTAGGGACACACAACCGGGAGACAAGGATGGTTAGTAACCACACCGGGATCAATGGATGGAGGGACACACAACCGGGAGACAAGGATGGTTAGTAACCACACCGGGATCAATGGATGGAGGGACACACAGCCGGGAGACAAGGATGGTTAGTAACCACACCGGGATCAATGGATGTAGGGACACACAACCGGGAGACAAGGATGGTTAGTAACCACACCGGGATCAATGGATGTAGGGACAACCAACCGGGAGACAAGGATGGTTAGTAACCACACCGGGATCAATGGATGTAGGAACACACAACCGGGAGACAAGGATGGTTAGTAACCACACCGGGATCAATGGATGTAGGGACACACAGCCGGGAGACAAGGATGGTTAGTAACCACACCGGGATCAATGGATGTAGGGACACACAACCGGTAGACAACGATGGTTAGTAACCACACCGGGATCAATGGATGGAGGGACACACAACCGGGAGACAAGGATGGTTAGTAACCACACCTGGATCAATGGATGTAGGGACACACAACCGGGAGACAAGGATGGTTAGTAACCACACCGGGATCAATGGATGTAGGGACACACAACCGGGAGACAAGGATGGTTAGTAACCACACCGGGATCAATGGATGGAGGGACACACAGCCGGGAGACAAGGATGGTTAGTAACCACACAGGGATCAATGGATGTAGGGACACACAGCCGGGAGACAAGGATGGTTAGTAACCACACCGGGATCAATGGATGTAGTGACACACAGCCGGGAGACAAGGATGGTTAGTAACCACACCGGGATCAATGGATGTAGGGACACACAAACGGGAGACAAGGATGGTTAGTAACCACACCGGGATCAATGGATGTAGGGACACACAACCGGGAGACAAGGATGGTTAGTAACCACACCGGGATCAATGGATGGAGGGACACACAACCGGGAGACAAGGACGGTTAGTAACCACACCGGGATCAATGGATGGAGGGACACACAACCGGGAGACAAGGATGGTTAGTAACCACACCGGGATCAATGGATGTAGGGACACACAGCCGGGAGACAAGGATGGTTAGTAACCACACCGGGATCAATGGATGTAGGGACACACAAACGGGTGACAATGATGGTTAGTAACCACACCGGGTTCAATGGATGGAGGGACACACAACCGGGAGACAAGGATGGTTAGTAACCACACCGGGATCAATGGATGGAGGGACACACAACCGGGAGACAAGGATGGTTAGTAACCTCCCCGGGATCAATGGATGTAGGGACACACAGCCGGGAGACAAGGATGGTTAGTAACCACACCGGGATCAATGGATGTAGGGACACACAACCGGGAGACAAGGATGGTTAGTAACCACACCGGGATCAATGGATGTAGGGACACACAACCGGGAGACAAGGATGGTTAGTAACCACACCGGGATCCATGGACGGACGGACACACAACCGGGAGACAAGGATGGTTAGTAACCTCACCGGGTTCAATGGATGGAGGGACACAGAACCGGGTGACAATGATGGTTAGTAACCACACCGGGTTCAATGGATGGAGGGACACACAACCGGGAGAAAAGGATGGTTAGTAACCACACCGGGATCAATGGATGTAGGGACACACAACCGGGAGACAAGGATGGTTAGTAACCACACCGGGATCAATGGATGTAGGGACACACAACCGGGAGACAAGGATGGTTAGTATCCACACCGGGATCAATGGATGTAGGGACACACGACCGGGAGACAAGGATGGTTAGTAACCTCCCCGGGATCAATGGATGTAGGGACACACAACCGGGAGACAAGGATGGTTAGTGACCACACCGGGATCAATGGATGTAGGGACACACAACCGGGAGACAAGGATGGTTAGTAACCTCCCCGGGATCAATGGATGTAGGGACACACAACCGGGAGACAAGGATGGTTAGTAACCTCCCCGGGATCAATGGATGTAGGGACACACAACCGGGAGACAAGGATGGTTAGTAACCACACCGGGATCAATGGATGTAGGGACACACAACCGGCAGACAAGGATGGTTAGTAACCACACCGGGATCCATGGATGGAGGGACACACAACCGGGAGACAAGGATGGTTAGTAACCACACCGGGATCAATGGATGGAGGGACACACGACCGGGAGACAAGGATGGTTAGTAACCACACCGGGATCCATGGACGGACGGACTCACAACCGGGAGACAAGGATGGTTAGTAACCTCACCGGGATCAATGGATGGAAGGACACACAACCGGGAGACAAGGATGGTTAGTAACCACACCGGGATCAATGGATGGAGGGACACAGAACCGGGAGACAAGGATGGTTATTAACAACACCGGGATCAATGGATGTAGGGACAAACAACCGGGAGACAAGATTGGTTAGTAACCACACCGGGATCCATGGATGGAGGGACACACAACCGGGAGACAAGGATGGTTATTAACAACACCGGGATCAATGGATGTAGGGACACACAACCGGGAGACAAGGATGGTTAGTAACCACACCGGGATCAATGGATGTAGGGACACACAGCCGGGAGACAAGGACGGTTAGTAACCACACCGGGATCAATGGATGTAGGGACACACAAACGGGAGACAAGGATGGTTAGTAACCACACCGGGATCAATGGATGTAGGGACACACAAACGGGAGACAAGGATGGTTAGTAACCACACCGGGATCAATGGATGTAGGGACACACAACCGGGAGACAAGGATGGTTAGTAACCACACCGGGATCAATGGATGTAGGGACACACAGCCGGGAGACAAGGATGGTTAGTAACCACACCGGGATCAATGGATGTAGGGACACACAAACGGGAGACAAGGATGGTTAGTAACCACACCGGGATCAATGGATGTAGGGACACACAGCCGGGAGACAAGGATGGTTAGTAACCACACCGGGATCAATGGATGTAGGGACACACAACCGGTAGACAAGGATGGTTAGTAACCACACCGGGATCAATGGATGGAGGGACACACAACCGGGAGACAAGGATGGTTAGTAACCACACCTGGATCAATGGATGTAGGGACACACAACCGGGAGACAAGGATGGTTAGTAACCACACCGGGATCAATGGATGTAGGGACACACAACCGGGAGACAAGGATGGTTAGTAACCACACCGGGATCAATGGATGGAGGGACACACAGCCGGGAGACAAGGATGGTTAGTAACCACACAGGGATCAATGGATGTAGGGACACACAGCCGGGAGACAAGGATGGTTAGTAACCACACCGGGATCAATGGATGTAGTGACACACAGCCGGGAGACAAGGATGGTTAGTAACCACACCGGGATCAATGGATGTAGGGACACACAAACGGGAGACAAGGATGGTTAGTAACCACACCGGGATCAATGGATGTAGGGACACACAACCGGGAGACAAGGATGGTTAGTAACCACACCGGGATCAATGGATGGAGGGACACACAACCGGGAGACAAGGACGGTTAGTAACCACACCGGGATCAATGGATGGAGGGACACACAACCGGGAGACAAGGATGGTTAGTAACCACACCGGGATCAATGGATGTAGGGACACACAGCCGGGAGACAAGGATGGTTAGTAACCACACCGGGATCAATGTATGTAGGGACACACAAACGGGTGACAATGATGGTTAGTAACCACACCGGGTTCAATGGATGGAGGGACACACAACCGGGAGACAAGGATGGTTAGTAACCACACCGGGATCAATGGATGGAGGGACACACAACCGGGAGACAAGGATGGTTAGTAACCTCCCCGGGATCAATGGATGTAGGGACACACAGCCGGGAGACAAGGATGGTTAGTAACCACACCGGGATCAATGGATGTAGGGACACACAACCGGGAGACAAGGATGGTTAGTAACCACACCGGGATCAATGGATGTAGGGACACACAACCGGGAGACAAGGATGGTTAGTAACCACACCGGGATCCATGGACGGACGGACACACAACCGGGAGACAAGGATGGTTAGTAACCTCACCGGGATCAATGGATGGAGGGACACAGAACCGGGTGACAATGATGGTTAGTAACCACACCGGGTTCAATGGATGGAGGGACACACAACCGGGAGAAAAGGATGGTTAGTAACCACACCGGGATCAATGGATGTAGGGACACACAACCGGGAGACAAGGATGGTTAGTAACCACACCGGGATCAATGGATGTAGGGACACACAACCGGGAGACAAGGATGGTTAGTATCCACACCGGGATCAATGGATGTAGGGACACACGACCGGGAGACAAGGATGGTTAGTAACCTCCCCGGGATCAATGGATGTAGGGACACACAACCGGGAGACAAGGATGGTTAGTGACCACACCGGGATCAATGGATGTAGGGACACACAACCGGGAGACAAGGATGGTTAGTAACCTCCCCGGGATCAATGGATGTAGGGACACACAACCGGGAGACAAGGATGGTTAGTAACCTCCCCGGGATCAATGGATGTAGGGACACACAACCGGGAGACAAGGATGGTTAGTAACCACACCGGGATCAATGGATGTAGGGACACACAACCGGCAGACAAGGATGGTTAGTAACCACACCGGGATCCATGGATGGAGGGACACACAACCGGGAGACAAGGATGGTTAGTAACCACACCGGGATCAATGGATGGAGGGACACACGACCGGGAGACAAGGATGGTTAGTAACCACACCGGGATCCATGGACGGACGGACTCACAACCGGGAGACAAGGATGGTTAGTAACCTCACCGGGATCAATGGATGGAAGGACACACAACCGGGAGACAAGGATGGTTAGTAACCACACCGGGATCAATGGATGGAGGGACACAGAACCGGGAGACAAGGATGGTTATTAACAACACCGGGATCAATGGATGTAGGGACAAACAACCGGGAGACAAGATTGGTTAGTAACCACACCGGGATCCATGGATGGAGGGACACACAACCGGGAGACAAGGATGGTTATTAACAACACCGGGATCAATGGATGTAGGGACACACAACCGGGAGACAAGGATGGTTAGTAACCACAACGGGATCAATGGATGTAGGGACACACAGCCGGGAGACAAGGATGGTTAGTAACCACACCGGGATCAATGGATGTAGGGACACACAAACGGGAGACAAGGATGGTTAGTAACCACACCGGGATCAATGGATGTAGGGACACACAAACGGGAGACAAGGATGGTTAGTAACCACACCGGGATCAATGGATGTAGGGACACACAACCGGGAGACAAGGATGGTTAGTAACCACACCGGGATCAATGGATGTAGGGACACACAGCCGGGAGACAAGGATGGTTAGTAACCACACCGGGATCAATGGATGTAGGGACACACAAACGGGAGACAAGGATGGTTAGTAACCACACCGGGATCAATGGATGTAGGGACACACAAACGGGAGACAGGGATGGTTAGTAACCACACCGGGATCAATGGATGTAGGGACACACAACCGGGAGACAAGGATGGTTAGTAACCACACCGGGATCAATGGATGTAGGGACACACAACCGGGAGACAAGGATGGTTAGTAACCACACCGGGATCAATGGATGTAGAGACACACAACCGGGAGACAAGGATGGTTAGTAACCACACCGGGATCAATGGATGTAGGGACACACAACCGGGATACAAGGATGGTTAGTAACCACACCGGGATCAATGGATGGAGGGACACACAACCGGGAGACAAGGATGGTTATTAACAACACCGGGATCAATGGATGGAGGGACACACAACCGGGAGACAAGGATGGTTAGTAACCACACCGGGATCAATGGATGTAGGGACACACAACAGGGAGACAAGGATGGTTAGTAACCACACCGGGATCAATGGATGTAGGGACACACAACCGGGAGACAAGGATGGTTAGTAACCTCACCGGGATCAATGGATGTAGAGACACACAACCGGGAGACAAGGATGGTTAGTAACCACACCGGGATCAATGGATTTAGGGACACACAACCGGGAGACAAGGATGGTTAGTAACCACACCGGGATCAATGGATGGAGGGACACACAACCGGGAGACAAGGATGGTTAGTAACCACACCGGGATCAATGGATGGAGGGACACACAACCGGGAGACAAGGATGGTTAGTAACCACACGGGGATCAATGGATGGAGGGACACACAACCGGGAGACAAGGATGGTTAGTAACCACACCGGGATCAATGGATGTAGGGAGACACAACCGGGAGACAAGGATGGTTAGTAACCACACCGGGATCAGTGGATGTAGGGACACACAACCGGGAGACAAGGATGGTTAGAAACCACACCGGGATCAGTGGATGTAGGGACACACAACCGGGAGACAAGGATGGTTAGTAACCACACCGGGATCAATGGATGGAGGGACACACAACCGGGAGACAAGGATGGTTAGTAACCACACCGGGATCAATGGATGGAGGGACACACAACCCGGAGACAAGGATGGTTAGTAACCTCCCCGGGATCAATGGATGTAGGGACACACAGCCGGGAGACAAGGATGGTTAGTAACCACACCGGGATCAATGGATGTAGGGACACACAACCGGGAGACAAGGATGGTTAGTAACCACACCGGGATCAATGGATGTAGGGACACACAACCGGCAGACAAGGATGGTTAGTAACCACACCGGGATCCATGGATGGAGGGACACACAACCGGGAGACAAGGATGGTTAGTAACCACACAGGGATCAATGGATGGAGGGACTCACAACCGGGAGACAAGGATGGTTAGTAACCTCCCCGGGATCAATGGATGTAGAGACACACAACCGGGAGACAAGGATGGTTAGTAACCACACCGGGATCAATGGATTTAGGGACACACAACCGGGAGACAAGGATGGTTAGTAACCACACCGGGATCAATGGATGGAGGGACACACAACCGGGAGACAAGGATGGTTAGTAAACACACCGGGATCAATGGATGTAGGGACACACAGCCGGGAGACAAGGATGGTTATTAACCACACCGGGATCAATGGATGTAGGGACACACAACCGGGAGACAAGGATGGTTAGTAACCACACCGGGATCAATGGATGTAGGGACACACAACCGGGAGACAAGGATGGTTAGTAACCACACCGGGATCAATGGATGGAGGGACACACAACCGGGAGACAAGGATGGTTAGTAACCACACCGGGATCAATGGATGGAGGGACACACAGCCGGGAGACAAGGATGGTTAGTAACCACACCGGGATCAATGGATGTAGGGACACACAACCGGGAGACAAGGATGGTTAGTAACCACACCGGGATCAATGGATGTAGGGACAACCAACCGGGAGACAAGGATGGTTAGTAACCACACCGGGATCAATGGATGTAGGAACACACAACCGGGAGACAAGGATGGTTAGTAACCACACCGGGATCAATGGATGTAGGGACACACAACCGGGAGACAAGGATGGTTAGTAACCACACCGGGATCAATGGATGTAGGGACACACAACCGGGAGACAAGGATGGTTAGTAACCACACCGGGATCAATGGATGGAGGGACACACAACCGGGAGACAAGGATGGTTAGTAACCACACCGGGATCAATGGATGTAGGGACACACAACCGGGAGACAAGGATGGTTAGTAACCACACCGGGATCAATGGATGTAGGGACACACAACCGGGAGACAAGGATGGTTGGTAACCACACCGGGATCAATGGATGGAGGGACACACAGCCGGGAGACAAGGATGGTTAGTAACCACACCGGGATCAATGGATGTAGGGACACACAGCGGGGAGACAAGGATGGTTAGTAACCACACCGGGATCAATGGATGTAGTGGCACACAGCCGGGAGACAAGGATGGTTAGTAACCACACCGGGATCAATGGATGTAGGGACACACAAACGGGAGACAAGGATGGTTAGTAACCACACCGGGATCAATGGATGTAGGGACACACAACCGGGAGACAAGGATGGTTAGTAACCACACCGGGATCAATGGATGGAGGGACACACAACCGGGAGACAAGGACGGTTAGTAACCACACCGGGATCAATGGATGGAGGGACACACAACCGGGAGACAAGGATGGTTAGTAACCACACCGGGATCAATGGATGTAGGGACACACAGCCGGGAGACAAGGATGGTTAGTAACCACACCGGGATCAATGGATGTAGGGACACACAACCGGGTGACAATGATGGTTAGTAACCACACCGGGTTCAATGGATGGAGGGACACACAACCGGGAGAAAAGGATGGTTAGTAACCACACCGGGATCAATGGATGTAGGGACACACAACCGGGAGACAAGGATGGTTAGTAACCACACCGGGATCAATGGATGTAGGGACACACAACCGGGAGACAAGGATGGTTAGTAACCACACCGGGATCAATGGATGGAGGGACACACAACCGGGAGACAAGGATGGTTAGTAACCTCCCCGGGATCAATGGATGTAGGGACACACAGCCGGGAGACAAGGATGGTTAGTAACCACACCGGGATCAATGGATGGAGGGACACAGAACCGGGTGACAATGATGGTTAGTAACCACACCGGGTTCAATGGATGGAGGGACACACAACCGGGAGAAAAGGATGGTTAGTAACCACACCGGGATCAATGGATGTAGGGACACACAACCGGGAGACAAGGATGGTTAGTAACCACACCGGGATCAATGGATGTAGGGACACACAACCGGGAGACAAGGATGGTTAGTAACCACACCGGGATCAATGGATGGAGGGACACACAACCGGGAGACAAGGATGGTTAGTAACCACACCGGGATCAATGGATGTAGGGACACACAGCCGGGAGACAAGGATGGTTAGTAACCACACCGGGATCAATGGATGTAGGGACACACAACCGGGAGACAAGGATGGTTAGTAACCACAGCGGGATCAATGGATGTAGGGACACACAACCGGGAGACAAGGATGGTTAGTAACCACAACGGGATCCATGGATGGAGGGACACACAACCGGGAGACAAGGATGGTTAGTAACCACACCGGGATCAATGGATGGAGGGATACACAACCGGGAGACAAGGATGGTTAGTAACCACACCGGGATCCATGGACGGACGGACACACAACCGGGAGACAAGGATGGTTAGTAACCACACCGGGATCAATGGATGTAGGGACACACAACCGGGAGACAAGGATGGTTAGTAACCACACCGGGATCAATGGATGTAGGGACACACAGCCGGGAGACAAGGATGGTTAGTAACCACACCGGGATCAATGGATGTAGGGACACACAACCGGGAGACAAGGATGGTTAGTAACCACACCGGGATCCATGGATGGAGGGACACACAACCGGGAGACAAGGATGGTTAGTAACCTCACCGGGATCAATGGATGGAGGGACACAGAACCGGGAGACAAGGATGGTTATTAACAACACCGGGATCAATGGATGTAGGGACAAACAACCGGGAGACAAGGATGGTTAGTAACCACACCGGGATCCATGGATGGAGGGACACACAACCGGGAGACAAGGATGGTTATTAACAACACCGGGATCAATGGATGTAGGGACACACAACCGGGAGACAAGGATGGTTAGTAACCACACCGGGATCAATGGATGTAGGGACACACAGCCGGGAGACAAGGATGGTTAGTAACCACACCGGGATCAATGGATGTAGGGACACACAAACGGGAGACAAGGATGGTTAGTAACCACACCGGGATCAATGGATGTAGGGACACACAAACGGGAGACAAGGATGGTTAGTAACCACACCGGGATCAATGGATGTAGGGACACACAACCGGGAGACAAGGATGGTTAGTAACCACACCGGGATCAATGGATGTAGGGACACACAGCCGGGAGACAAGGATGGTTAGTAACCACACCGGGATCAATGGATGTAGGGACACACAAACGGGAGACAAGGATGGTTAGTAACCACACCGGGATCAATGGATGTAGGGACACACAAACGGGAGACAAGGATGGTTAGTAACCACACCGGGATCAATGGATGTAGGGACACACAACCGGGAGACAAGGATGGTTAGTAACCACACCGGGATCAATGGATGTAGGGACACACAACCGGGAGACAAGGATGGTTAGTAACCACACCGGGATCAATGGATGTAGAGACACACAACCGGGAGACAAGGATGGTTAGTAACCACACCGGGATCAATGGATGTAGGGACACACAACCGGGAGACAAGGATGGTTAGTAACCACACCGGGATCAATGGATGGAAGGACACACAACCGGGAGACAAGGATGGTTAGTAACCACACCGGGATCAATGGATGTAGGGACACACAGCCGGGAGACAAGGATGGTTAGTAACCACACCGGGATCAATGGATGTAGGGACACACAACCGGGTGACAATGATGGTTAGTAACCACACCGGGTTCAATGGATGGAGGGACACACAACCGGGAGACAAGGATGGTTAGTAACCTCCCCGGGATCAATGGATGTAGAGACACACAACCGGGAGACAAGGATGGTTAGTAACCACACCGGGATCAATGGATTTAGGGACACACAACCGGGAGACAAGGATGGTTAGTAACCACACCGGGATCAATGGATGGAGGGACACACAACCGGGAGACAAGGATGGTTAGTAAACACACCGGGATCAATGGATGTAGGAACACACAGCCGGGAGACAAGGATGGTTATTAACCACACCGGGATCAATGGATGTAGGGACACACAACCGGGAGACAAGGATGGTTAGTAACCACACCGGGATCAATGGATGTAGGGACACACAACCGGGAGACAAGGATGGTTAGTAACCACACCGGGATCAATGGATGGAGGGACACACAACCGGGAGACAAGGATGGTTAGTAACCACACCGGGATCAATGGATGGAGGGACACACAGCCGGGAGACAAGGATGGTTAGTAACCACACCGGGATCAATGGATGTAGGGACACACAACCGGGAGACAAGGATGGTTAGTAACCACACCGGGATCAATGGATGTAGGGACAACCAACCGGGAGACAAGGATGGTTAGTAACCACACCGGGATCAATGGATGTAGGGACACACAACCGGGAGACAAGGATGGTTAGTAACCACACCGGGATCAATGGATGTAGGGACACACAACCGGGAGACAAGGATGGTTAGTAACCACACCGGGATCAATGGATGTAGGGACACACAACCGGGAGACAAGGATGGTTAGTAACCACACCGGGATCAATGGATGGAGGGACACACAACCGGGAGACAAGGATGGTTAGTAACCACACCGGGATCAATGGATGTAGGGACACACAACCGGGAGACAAGGATGGTTAGTAACCACACCGGGATCAATGGATGTAGGGACACACAACCGGGAGACAAGGATGGTTGGTAACCACACCGGGATCAATGGATGGAGGGACACACAGCCGGGAGACAAGGATGGTTAGTAACCACACCGGGATCAATGGATGTAGGGACACACAGCCGGGAGACAAGGATGGTTAGTAACCACACCGGGATCAATGGATGTAGTGACACACAGCCGGGAGACAAGGATGGTTAGTAACCACACCGGGATCAATGGATGTAGGGACACACAAACGGGAGACAAGGATGGTTAGTAACCACACCGGGATCAATGGATGTAGAGACACACAACCGGGAGACAAGGATGGTTAGTAACCACACCGGGATCAATGGATGGAGGGACACACAACCGGGAGACAAGGACGGTTAGTAACCACACCGGGATCAATGGATGGAGGGACACACAACCGGGAGACAAGGATGGTTAGTAACCACACCGGGATCAATGGATGTAGGGACACACAGCCGGGAGACAAGGATGGTTAGTAACCACACCGGGATCAATGGATGTAGGGACACACAACCGGGTGACAATGATGGTTAGTAACCACACCGGGTTCAATGGATGGAGGGACACACAACCGGGAGAAAAGGATGGTTAGTAACCACACCGGGATCAATGGATGTAGGTACACACAACCGGGAGACAAGGATGGTTAGTAACCACACCGGGATCAATGGATGTAGGGACACACAACCGGGAGACAAGGATGGTTAGTAACCACACCGGGATCAATGGATGGAGGGACACACAACCGGGAGACAAGGATGGTTAGTAACCTCCCCGGGATCAATGGATGTAGGGACACACAGCCGGGAGACAAGGATGGTTAGTAACCACACCGGGATCAATGGATGGAGGGACACAGAACCGGGTGACAATGATGGTTAGTAACCACACCGGGTTCAATGGATGGAGGGACACACAACCGGGAGAAAAGGATGGTTAGTAACCACACCGGGATCAATGGATGTAGGGACACACAACCGGGAGACAAGGATGGTTAGTAACCACACCGGGATCAATGGATGTAGGGACACACAACCGGGAGACAAGGATGGTTAGTAACCACACCGGGATCAATGGATGGAGGGACACACAACCGGGAGACAAGGATGGTTAGTAACCACACCGGGATCAATGGATGTAGGGACACACAGCCGGGAGACAAGGATGGTTAGTAACCACACCGGGATCAATGGATGTAGGGACACACAACCGGGAGACAAGGATGGTTAGTAACCACAGCGGGATCAATGGATGTAGGGACACACAACCGGGAGACAAGGATGGTTAGTAACCACAACGGGATCCATGGATGGAGGGACACACAACCGGGAGACAAGGATGGTTAGTAACCACACCGGGATCAATGGATGGAGGGACACACAACCGGGAGACAAGGATGGTTAGTAACCACACCGGGATCCATGGACGGACGGACACACAACCGGGAGACAAGGATGGTTAGTAACCACACCGGGATCAATGGATGTAGGGACACACAACCGGGAGACAAGGATGGTTAGTAACCACACCGGGATCAATGGATGTAGGGACACACAGCCGGGAGACAAGGATGGTTAGTAACCACACCGGGATCAATGGATGTAGGGACACACAACCGGGAGTCAAGGATGGTTAGTAACCACACCGGGATCCATGGATGGAGGGACACACAACCGGGAGACAAGGATGGTTAGTAACCTCACCGGGATCAATGGATGGAGGGACACAGAACCGGGAGACAAGGATGGTTATTAACAACACCGGGATCAATGGATGTAGGGACAAACAACCGGGAGACAAGGATGGTTAGTAACCACACCGGGATCCATGGATGGAGGGACACACAACCGGGAGACAAGGATGGTTATTAACAACACCGGGATCAATGGATGTAGGGACACACAACCGGGAGACAAGGATGGTTAGTAACCACACCGGGATCAATGGATGTAGGGACACACAGCCGGGAGACAAGGATGGTTAGTAACCACACCGGGATCAATGGATGTAGGGACACACAAACGGGAGACAAGGATGGTTAGTAACCACACCGGGATCAATGGATGTAGGGACACACAAACGGGAGACAAGGATGGTTAGTAACCACACCGGGATCAATGGATGTAGGGACACACAACCGGGAGACAAGGATGGTTAGTAACCACACCGGGATCAATGGATGTAGGGACACACAGCCGGGAGACAAGGATGGTTAGTAACCACACCGGGATCAATGGATGTAGGGACACACAAACGGGAGACAAGGATGGTTAGTAACCACACCGGGATCAATGGATGTAGGGACACACAAACGGGAGACAAGGATGGTTAGTAACCACACCGGGATCAATGGATGTAGGGACACACAACCGGGAGACAAGGATGGTTAGTAACCACACCGGGATCAATGGATGTAGGGACACACAACCGGGAGACAAGGATGGTTAGTAACCACACCGGGATCAATGGATGTAGAGACACACAACCGGGAGACAAGGATGGTTAGTAACCACACCGGGATCAATGGATGTAGGGACACACAACCGGGAGACAAGGATGGTTAGTAACCACACCGGGATCAATGGATGGAAGGACACACAACCGGGAGACAAGGATGGTTAGTAACCACACCGGGATCAATGGATGTAGGGACACACAGCCGGGAGACAAGGATGGTTAGTAACCACACCGGGATCAATGGATGTAGGGACACACAACCGGGTGACAATGATGGTTAGTAACCACACCGGGTTCAATGGATGGAGGGACACACAACCGGGAGAAAAGGATGGTTAGTAACCACACCGGGATCAATGGATGTAGGGACACACAACCGGGAGACAAGGATGGTTAGTAACCACACCGGGATCAATGGATGTAGGGACACACAACAAGGAGACAAGGATGGTTAGTAACCACACCGGGATCAATGGATGGAGGGACACACAACCGGGAGACAAGGATGGTGAGTAACCTCCCCGGGATCAATGGATGTAGGGACACACAGCCGGGAGACAAGGATGGTTAGTAACCACACCGGGATCAATGGATGTAGGGACACACAACCGGGAGACAAGGATGGTTAGTAACCACACCGGGATCAATGGATGTAGGGACACACAACCGGGAGACAAGGATGGTTAGTAACCACACCGGGATCCATGGATGGAGGGACACACAACCGGGAGACAAGGATGGTTAGTAACCACACCGGGATCAATGGATGGAGGGACACACAACCGGGAGACAAGGATGGTTAGTAACCACACCGGGATCAATGGATGTAGGGACACACAACCGGGAGACAAGGATGGTTAGTAACAACACCGGGATCAATGGATGTAGGGACACACAACCGGGAGACAAGGATGGTTAGTAACCACACCCGGATCAATGGATGGAGGGACACACAGCCGGGAGACAAGGATGGTTAGTAACCACACCGGGATCAATGGATTTAGGGACACACAACCGGGTGACAATGATGGTTAGTAACCACACCGGGTTCAATGGATGGAGGGACACACAACCGGGAGAAAAGAATGGTTAGTAACCACACCGGGATCAATGGATGTAGGGACACACAACCGGGAGACAAGGATGGTTAGTAACCACACCGGGATCAATGGATGTAGGGACACACAACCGGGAGACAAGGATGGTTAGTAACCACACCGGGATCAATGGATGGAGGGACACACAACCGGGAGACAAGGATGGTTAGTAACCTCCCCGGGATCAATGGATGTAGGGACACACAGCCGGGAGACAAGGATGGTTAGTAACCACACCGGGATCAATGGATGAAGGGACACACAACCGGGAGACAAGGATGGTTAGTAACCACACCGGGATCAATGGATGTAGGGACACACAACCGGGAGACAAGGATGGTTAGTAACCACACCGGGATCCATGGATGGAGGGACACACAACCGGGAGACAAGGATGGTTAGTAAACACACCGGGATCAATGGATGGAGGGACACACAACCGGGAGACAAGGATGGTTAGTAACCACACCGGGATCAATGGATGTAGGGACACACAGCCGGGAGACAAGGATGGTTAGTAACCACACCGGGATCAATGGATGTAGGGACACAGAACCGGGAGACAAGGATGGTTAGTAACCACACCGGGTTCAATGGATGGAGGGACACACAACCGGGAGACAAGGATGGTTAGTAACCACACCGGGATCAATGGATGTAGGGACACAAAACCGGGAGACAAGGATGGTTAGTAACCACACCGGGATCAATGGATGTAGGGACACACAACCGGGAGACAAGGATGGTTGGTAACCACACCGGGATCAATGGATGGAGGGACACACAGCCGGGAGACAAGGATGGTTAGTAACCACACCGGGATCAATGGATGTAGGGACACACAGCCGGGAGACAAGGATGGTTAGTAACCACACCGGGATCAATGGATGTAGTGACACACAGCCGGGAGACAAGGATGGTTAGTAACCACACCGGGATCAATGGATGTAGGGACACACAAACGGGAGACAAGGATGGTTAGTAACCACACCGGGATCAATGGATGTAGGGACACACAACCGGGAGACAAGGATGGTTAGTAACCACACCGGGATCAATGGATGGAGGGACACACAACCGGGAGACAAGGACGGTTAGTAACCACACCGGGATCAATGGATGGAGGGACACACAACCGGGAGACAAGGATGGTTAGTAACCACACCGGGATCAATGGATGTAGGGACACACAGCCGGGAGACAAGGATGGTTAGTAACAACACCGGGATCAATGGATGTAGGGACACACAACCGGGAGACAAGGATGGTTAGTAACCACACCCGGATCAATGGATGGAGGGACACACAGCCGGGAGACAAGGATGGTTAGTAACCACACCGGGATCAATGGATTTAGGGACACACAACCGGGTGACAATGATGGTTAGTAACCACACCGGGTTCAATGGATGGAGGGACACACAACCGGGAGAAAAGGATGGTTAGTAACCACACCGGGATCAATGGATGTAGGGACACACAACCGGGAGACAAGGATGGTTAGTAACCACACCGGGATCAATGGATGTAGGGACACACAACCGGGAGACAAGGATGGTTAGTAACCACACCGGGATCAATGGATGGAGGGACACACAACCGGGAGACAAGGATGGTTAGTAACCTCCCCGGGATCAATGGATGTAGGGACACACAGCCGGGAGACAAGGATGGTTAGTAACCACACCGGGATCAATGTATGAAGGGACACACAACCGGGAGACAAGGATGGTTAGTAACCACACCGGGATCAATGGATGTAGGGACACACAACCGGGAGACAAGGATGGTTAGTAACCACACCGGGATCCATGGATGGAGGGACACACAACCGGGAGACAAGGATGGTTAGTAAACACTCCGGGATCAATGGATGGAGGGACACACAACCGGGAGACAAGGATGGTTAGTAACCACACCGGGATCAATGGATGTAGGGACACACAGCCGGGAGACAAGGATGGTTAGTAACCACACCGGGATCAATGGATGTAGGGACACAGAACCGGGAGACAAGGATGGTTAGTAACCACACCGGGTTCAATGGATGGAGGGACACACAACCGGGAGACAAGGATGGTTAGTAACCACACCGGGATCAATGGATGTAGGGACACAAAACCGGGAGACAAGGATGGTTAGTAACCACACCGGGATCAATGGATGTAGGGACACACAACCGGGAGACAAGGATGGTTGGTAACCACACCGGGATCAATGGATGGAGGGACACACAGCCGGGAGACAAGGATGGTTAGTAACCACACCGGGATCAATGGATGTAGGGACACACAGCCGGGAGACAAGGATGGTTAGTAACCACACCGGGATCAATGGATGTAGTGACACACAGCCGGGAGACAAGGATGGTTAGTAACCACACCGGGATCAATGGATGTAGGGACACACAAACGGGAGACAAGGATGGTTAGTAACCACACCGGGATCAATGGATGTAGGGACACACAACCGGGAGACAAGGATGGTTAGTAACCACACCGGGATCAATGGATGGAGGGACACACAACCGGGAGACAAGGACGGTTAGTAACCACACCGGGATCAATGGATGGAGGGACACACAACCGGGAGACAAGGATGGTTAGTAACCACACCGGGATCAATGGATGTAGGGACACACAGCCGGGAGACAAGGATGGTTAGTAACCACACCGGGATCAATGGATGTAGGGACACACAACCGGGTGACAATGATGGTTAGTAACCACACCGGGTTCAATGGATGGAGGGACACACAACCGGGAGAAAAGGATGGTTAGTAACCACACCGGGATCAATGGATGTAGGGACACACAACCGGGAGACAAGGATGGTTAGTAACCACACCGGGATCAATGGATGTAGGGACACACAACCGGGAGACAAGGATGGTTAGTAACCACACCGGGATCAATGGATGGAGGGACACACAACCGGGAGACAAGGATGGTTAGTAACCTCCCCGGGATCAATGGATGTAGGGACACACAGCCGGGAGACAAGGATGGTTAGTAACCACACCGGGATCAATGGATGGAGGGACACAGAACCGGGTGACAATGATGGTTAGTAACCACACCGGGTTCAATGGATGGAGGGACACACAACCGGGAGAAAAGGATGGTTAGTAACCACACCGGGATCAATGGATGTAGGGACACACAACCGGGAGACAAGGATGGTTAGTAACCACACCGGGATCAATGGATGTAGGGACACACAACCGGGAGACAAGGATGGTTAGTAACCACACCGGGATCAATGGATGGAGGGACACACAACCGGGAGACAAGGATGGTTAGTAACCACACCGGGATCAATGGATGTAGGGACACACAGCCGGGAGACAAGGATGGTTAGTAACCACACCGGGATCAATGGATGTAGGGACACACAACCGGGAGACAAGGATGGTTAGTAACCACAGCGGGATCAATGGATGTAGGGACACACAACCGGGAGACAAGGATGGTTAGTAACCACACCGGGATCCATGGATGGAGGGACACACAACCGGGAGACAAGGATGGTTAGTAACCACACCGGGATCAATGGATGGAGGGACACACAACCGGGAGACAAGGATGGTTAGTAACCACACCGGGATCCATGGACGGACGGACACACAACCGGGAGACAAGGATGGTTAGTAACCACACCGGGATCAATGGATGTAGGGACACACAACCGGGAGACAAGGATGGTTAGTAACCACACCGGGATCAATGGATGTAGGGACACACAGCCGGGAGACAAGGATGGTTAGTAACCACACCGGGATCAATGGATGTAGGGACACACAACCGGGAGACAAGGATGGTTAGTAACCACACCGGGATCCATGGATGGAGGGACACACAACCGGGAGACAAGGATGGTTAGTAACCTCACCGGGATCAATGGATGGAGGGACACAGAACCGGGAGACAAGGATGGTTATTAACAACACCGGGATCAATGGATGTAGGGACAAACAACCGGGAGACAAGGATGGTTAGTAACCACACCGGGATCCATGGATGGAGGGACACACAACCGGGAGACAAGGATGGTTATTAACAACACCGGGATCAATGGATGTAGGGACACACAACCGGGAGACAAGGATGGTTAGTAACCACACCGGGATCAATGGATGTAGGGACACACAGCCGGGAGACAAGGATGGTTAGTAACCACACCGGGATCAATGGATGTAGGGACACACAAACGGGAGACAAGGATGGTTAGTAACCACACCGGGATCAATGGATGTAGGGACACACAAACGGGAGACAAGGATGGTTAGTAACCACACCGGGATCAATGGATGTAGGGACACACAACCGGGAGACAAGGATGGTTAGTAACCACACCGGGATCAATGGATGTAGGGACACACAGCCGGGAGACAAGGATGGTTAGTAACCACACCGGGATCAATGGATGTAGGGACACACAAACGGGAGACAAGGATGGTTAGTAACCACACCGGGATCAATGGATGTAGGGACACACAAACGGGAGACAAGGATGGTTAGTAACCACACCGGGATCAATGGATGTAGGGACACACAACCGGGAGACAAGGATGGTTAGTAACCACACCGGGATCAATGGATGTAGGGACACACAACCGGGAGACAAGGATGGTTAGTAACCACACCGGGATCAATGGATGTAGAGACACACAACCGGGAGACAAGGATGGTTAGTAACCACACCGGGATCAATGGATGTAGGGACACACAACCGGGAGACAAGGATGGTTAGTAACCACACCGGGATCAATGGATGGAAGGACACACAACCGGGAGACAAGGATGGTTAGTAACCACACCGGGATCAATGGATGTAGGGACACACAGCCGGGAGACAAGGATGGTTAGTAACCACACCGGGATCAATGGATGTAGGGACACACAACCGGGTGACAATGATGGTTAGTAACCACACCGGGTTCAATGGATGGAGGGACACACAACCGGGAGAAAAGGATGGTTAGTAACCACACCGGGATCAATGGATGTAGGGACACACAACCGGGAGACAAGGATGGTTAGTAACCACACCGGGATCAATGGATGTAGGGACACACAACAGGGAGACAAGGATGGTTAGTAACCACACCGGGATCAATGGATGGAGGGACACACAACCGGGAGACAAGGATGGTGAGTAACCTCCCCGGGATCAATGGATGTAGGGACACACAGCCGGGAGACAAGGATGGTTAGTAACCACACCGGGATCAATGGATGTAGGGACACACAACCGGGAGACAAGGATGGTTAGTAACCACACCGGGATCAATGGATGTAGGGACACACAACCGGGAGACAAGGATGGTTAGTAACCACACCGGGATCCATGGATGGAGGGACACACAACCGGGAGACAAGGATGGTTAGTAACCACACCGGGATCAATGGATGGAGGGACACACAACCGGGAGACAAGGATGGTTAGTAACCACACCGGGATCAATGGATGTAGGGACACACAACCGGGAGACAAGGATGGTTAGTAACAACACCGGGATCAATGGATGTAGGGACACACAACCGGGAGACAAGGATGGTTAGTAACCACACCCGGATCAATGGATGGAGGGACACACAGCCGGGAGACAAGGATGGTTAGTAACCACACCGGGATCAATGGATTTAGGGACACACAACCGGGTGACAATGATGGTTAGTAACCACACCGGGTTCAATGGATGGAGGGACACACAACCGGGAGAAAAGAATGGTTAGTAACCACACCGGGATCAATGGATGTAGGGACACACAACCGGGAGACAAGGATGGTTAGTAACCACACCGGGATCAATGGATGTAGGGACACACAACCGGGAGACAAGGATGGTTAGTAACCACACCGGGATCAATGGATGGAGGGACACACAACCGGGAGACAAGGATGGTTAGTAACCTCCCCGGGATCAATGGATGTAGGGACACACAGCCGGGAGACAAGGATGGTTAGTAACCACACCGGGATCAATGGATGAAGGGACACACAACCGGGAGACAAGGATGGTTAGTAACCACACCGGGATCAATGGATGTAGGGACACACAACCGGGAGACAAGGATGGTTAGTAACCACACCGGGATCCATGGATGGAGGGACACACAACCGGGAGACAAGGATGGTTAGTAAACACACCGGGATCAATGGATGGAGGGACACACAACCGGGAGACAAGGATGGTTAGTAACCACACCGGGATCAATGGATGTAGGGACACACAGCCGGGAGACAAGGATGGTTAGTAACCACACCGGGATCAATGGATGTAGGGACACAGAACCGGGAGACAAGGATGGTTAGTAACCACACCGGGTTCAATGGATGGAGGGACACACAACCGGGAGACAAGGATGGTTAGTAACCACACCGGGATCAATGGATGTAGGGACACAAAACCGGGAGACAAGGATGGTTAGTAACCACACCGGGATCAATGGATGTAGGGACACACAACCGGGAGACAAGGATGGTTAGTAACCCCACCGGGATCAATGGATGAAGGGACACACAACCGGGAGACAAGGATGGTTAGTAACCACACCGGGATCAATGGATGGTGGGACACACAACCGGGAGACAAGGATGGTTAGTAACCACACCGGGTTCAATGGATGTAGGGACACACAACCGGGAGACAAGGATGGTTAGTAACCACACCGGGATCAATGGATGTAGGGACACACAACCGGGAGACAAGGATGGTTATTAACAACACCGTGATCAATGGATGTAGGGGCACACAACCGGGAGACAAGGATGGTTAGTAACCACACCGGGATCAATGGAAGTAGGGACACACAACCGGGAGACAAGGATGGTTAGTAACCACACCGGGATCAATGGATGTAGGGACAACCAACCGGGAGACAAGGATGGTTAGTAACCACACCGGGATCAATGGATGTAGGGACACACAACCGGGAGACAAGGATGGTTAGTAACCACACCGGGATCAATGGATGTTAGGACACACAACCGGGAGACAAGGATGGTTAGTAACCACACCGGGATCAATGGATGTAGGGACACACAGCCGGGAGACAAGGATGGTTAGTAACCACACCGGGATCAATGGATGTAGGGACACACAACCGGGAGACAAGGATGGTTAGTAACCACACCGGGATCAATGGATGTAGGGACACACAGCCGGGAGACAAGGATGGTTAGTAACCACACCGGGATCAATGGATGGAGGGACACACAACCGGGAGACAAGGATGGTTAATAAACCTCCCCGGGATCAATGGATGTAGGGACACACAGCCGGGAGACAAGGATGGTTAGTAACCACACCGGGATCAATGGATGTAGGGACACACAACCGGGAGACAAGGATGGTTAGTAACCACACCGGGATCAATGGATGTAGGGACACACAACCGGGAGACAAGGATGGTTAGTAACCACACCGGGATCCATGGATGGAGGGACACACAACCGGGTGTCAAGGATGGTTAGTAACCACACCGGGATCAATGGATGGAGGGACACACAACCGGGAGACAAGGATGGTTAGTAACCACACCGGGATCAATGGATGGAGGGACACACAACCGGGAGACAAGGATGGTTAGTAACCACACCGGGATCAATGGATGGAGGGACACACAACCGGGAGACAAGGATGGTTAGTAACCTCACCGGGATCAATGGATGGAGGGACACACAACCGGGAGACAAGGATGGTTAGTAACCTCACCGGGATCAATGGATGGAGGGACACACAACCGGGAGACAAGGATGGTTAGTAACCACACCGGGATCAATGGATGGAGGGACACAGAACCGGGAGACAAGGATGGTTAGTAACCTCACCGGGATCAATGGATGGAGGGACACACAACCGGGAGACAAGGATGGTTAGTAACCACACCGGGATCAATGGATGGAGGGACACAGAACCGGGAGACAAGGATGGTTAGTAACCACACCGGGATCAATGGATGTATGGACACACAAACGGGAGACAAGGATGGTTAGTAACCACACCGGGATCAATGGATGTAGGGACACACAACCGGGTGACAATGATGGTTAGTAACCACACCGGGATCAATGGATGTAGGGACACACAACCGGGAGACAAGGATGGTTAGTAACCACACCGGGATCAATGGATGTAGGGAAACACAAACGGGAGACAAGGATGGTTAGTAACCACACCGGGATCAATGGATGTAGGGACACACAAACGGGAGACAAGGATGGTTAGTAACCACACCGGGATCAATGGATGTAGGGACACACAACCGGGTGACAATGATGGTTAGTAACCACACCGGGATCAATGGATGTAGGGACACACAACCGGGAGACAAGGATGGTTAGTAACCACACCGGGATCAATGGATGTAGGGACACACAACCGGGAGACAAGGATGGTTAGTAACCACACCGGGATCAATGGATGGAGGGACACACTACCGGGAGACAAGGATGGTTAGTAACCTCCCCGGGATCAATGGATGTAGGGACACACAGCCGGGAGACAAGGATGCTTAGTAACCACACAGGGATCAATGGATGTAGGGACACACAACCGGGAGACAAGGATGGTTAGTAACCACACCGGGATCAATGGATGTAGGGACACACAACCGGGAGACAAGGATGGTTAGTAACCACACCGGGATCCATGGATGGAGGGACACACAACCGGGAGACAAGGATGGTTAGTAACCACACCGGGATCAATGGATGGAGGGACACACAACCGGGAGACAAGGATGGTTAGTAACCACACCGGGATCCATGGACGGACGGACACACAACCGGGAGACAAGGATGGTTAGTAACCTCACCGGGATCAATGGATGGAGGGACACAGAACCGGGAGACAAGGATGGTTATTAACAACACCGGGATCAATGGATGTTGGGACAAACAACCGGGAGACAAGGATGGTTAGTAACCACACCGGGATCCATGGATGGAGGGACACACAACCGGGAGACAAGGATGGTTATTAACAACACCGGGATCAATGGATTTAGGGACACACAACCGGGAGACAAGGATGGTTAGTAACCACACCGGGATCAATGGATGTAGGGACACACAGCCGGGAGACAAGGATGGTTAGTAACCACACCGGGATCAATGGATGTAGGGACACACAACCGGCAGACAAGGATGGTTAGTAACCACACCTGGATCAATGGATGTAGGGACAACCAACCGGGAGACAAGGATGGTTAGTAACCACACCGGGATCAATGGATGTAGGAACACACAACCGGGAGACAAGGATGGTTAGTAACCACACCGGGATCAATGGATGTAGGGACACACAACCGGGAGACAAGGATGGTTAGTAACCACACCGGGATCAATGGATGTAGGACACACAACCGGGAGACAAGGATGGTTAGTAACCACACCGGGATCCATGGATGGAGGGACACACAACCGGGAGACAAGGATGGTTAGTAACCACACCGGGATCAATGGATGGAGGGACACACAACCGGGAGACAAGGATGGTTAGTAACCACACCGGGATCCATGGATGGAGCGACACACAACCGGGAGACAAGGATGGTTAGTAACCACACCGGGATCAATGGATGGAGGGACACACAACCGGGAGACAAGGATGGTTAGTAACCACACCGGGATCCATGGACGGACGGACACACAACCGGGAGACAAGGATGGTTAGTAACCACACCGGGATCAATGGATGTAGGGACACACAACCGGGAGACAAGGATGGTTAGTAACCACACCGGGATCAATGGATTTAGGGACACACAACCGGGAGACAAGGATGGTTAGTAACCACACCGGGATCAATGGATGGAGGGACACACAACCGGGAGACAAGGATGGTTAGTAACCACACCGGGATCAATGGATGTAGGGACACACAGCCGGGAGACAAGGATGGTTATTAACCACACCGGGATCAATGGATGTAGGGACACACAACCGGGTGACAATGATGGTTAGTAACCACACCGGGTTCAATGGATGGAGGGACACACAACCGGGAGAAAAGGGTGGTTAGTAACCACACCGGGATCAATGGATGTAGGGAAACACAACCGGGAGACAAGGATGGTTAGTAACCACACCGGGATCAATGGATGTAGGGACACACAACCGGGAGACAAGGATTTTTAGTAACCACACCGGGATCAATGGATGGAGGGACACACAACCGGGAGACAAGGATGGTTAGTAACCACAACGGGATCAATGGATGGAGGGACACACAGCCGGGAGACAAGGATGGTTAGTAACCACACCGGGATCAATGGATGTAGGGACACACAACCGGCAGACAAGGATGGTTAGTAACCACACCGGGATCAATGGATGTAGGGACAACCAACCGGGAGACAAGGATGGTTAGTAACCACACCGGGATCAATGGATGTAGGAACACACAACCGGGAGACAAGGATGGTTAGTAACCACACCGGGATCAATGGATTTAGGGACACACAACCGGGAGACAAGGATGGTTAGTAACCACACCGGGATCAATGGATGTAGGGACACACAACCGGGAGACAAGGATGGTTAGTAACCACACCGGGATCAATGGATGGAGGGACACACAACCGGGAGACAAGGATGGTTAGTAACCACACCGGGATCAATGGATGTAGGGACACACAACCGGGAGACAAGGATGGTTAGTAACCACACCGGGATCAATGGATGGAGGGACACACAACCGGGAGACAAGGATGGTTAGTAACCTCCCCGGGATCAATGGATGTAGGGACACACAGCCGGGAGACAAGGATGGTTAGTAACCACACAGGGATCAATGGATGTAGGGACACACAACCGGGAGACAAGGATGGTTAGTAACCACACCGGGATCAATGGATGTAGGGACACACAAACGGGAGACAAGGATGGTTAGTAACCACACCGGGATCAATGGATGTAGGGACACACAACCGGCAGACAAGGATGGTTAGTAACCACACCGGGATCAATGGATGTAGGGACAACCAACCGGGAGACAAGGATGGTTAGTAACCACACCGGGATCAATGGATGTAGGAACACACAACCGGGAGACAAGGATGGTTAGTAACCACACCGGGATCAATGGATGTAGGGACACACAACCGGGAGACAAGGATGGTTAGTAACCACACCGGGATCAATGGATGTAGGGACACACAACCGGGAGACAAGGATGGTTAGTAACCACACCGGGATCCATGGATGGAGGGACACACAACCGGGAGACAAGGATGGTTAGTAACCACACCGGGATCAATGGATGGAGGGACACACAACCGGGAGACAAGGATGGTTAGTAACCACACCGGGATCCATGGACGGACGGACACACAACCGGGAGACAAGGATGGTTAATAACCACACCGGGATCAATGGATGTAGGGACACACAACCGGGAGACAAGGATGGTTAGTAACCACACCGGGATCAATGGATTTAGGGACACACAACCGGGAGACAAGGATGGTTAGTAACCACACCGGGATCAATGGATGGAGGGACACACAACCGGGAGACAAGGATGGTTAGTAACCACACCGGGATCAATGGATGTAGGGACACACAGCCGGGAGACAAGGATGGTTATTAACCACACCGGGATAAATGGATGTAGGGACACACAACCGGGTGACAATGATGGTTAGTAACCACACCGGGATCCATGGACGGACGGACACACAACCGGGAGACAAGGATGGTTAGTAACCTCACCGGGATCAATGGATGGAGGGACACAGAACCGGGAGACAAGGATGGTTATTAACAACACCGGGATCAATGGATGTAGGGACAAACAACCGGGAGACAAGGATGGTTAGTAACCACACCGGGATCCATGGATGGAGGGACACACAACCGGGAGACAAGGATGGTTATTAACAACACCGGGATCAATGGATTTAGGGACACACAACCGGGAGACAAGGATGGTTAGTAACCACACCGGGATCAATGGATGTAGGGACACACAGCCGGGAGACAAGGATGGTTAGTAACCACACCGGGATCAATGGATGTAGGGACACACAACCGGCAGACAAGGATGGTTAGTAACCACACCGGGATCAATGGATGTAGGGACAACCAACCGGGAGACAAGGATGGTTAGTAACCACACCGGGATCAATGGATGTAGGAACACACAACCGCGAGACAAGGATGGTTAGTAACCACACCGGGATCAATGGATGGAGGGACACACAACCGGGAGACAAGGATGGTTAGTAACCACACCGGGATCAATGGATGTAGGGACACACAACCGGGAGACAAGGATGGTTAGTAACCACACCGGGATCAATGGATGGAGGGACACACAACCGGGAGACAAGGATGGTTAGTAACCACACCGGGATCCATGGACGGACGGACACACAACCGGGAGACAAGGATGGTTAGTAACCACACCGGGATCAATGGATGTAGGGACACACAACCGGGAGACAAGGATGGTTAGTAACCACACCGGGATCAATGGATGTAGGACACACAACCGGGAGACAAGGATGGTTAGTAACCACACCGGGATCCATGGATGGAGCGACACACAACCGGGAGACAAGGATGGTTAGTAACCACACCGGGATCAATGGATGGAGGGACACACAACCGGGAGACAAGGATGGTTAGTAACCTCCCCGGGATCAATGGATGTAGGGACACACAGCCGGGAGACAAGGATGGTTAGTAACCACACAGGGATCAATGGATGTAGGGACACACAACCGGGAGACAAGGATGGTTAGTAACCACACCGGGATCAATGGATGTAGGGACACACAAACGGGAGACAAGGATGGTTAGTAACCACACCGGGATCAATGGATGTAGGGACACACAACCGGCAGACAAGGATGGTTAGTAACCACACCGGGATCAATGGATGTAGGGACAACCAACCGGGAGACAAGGATGGTTAGTAACCACACCGGGATCAATGGATGTAGGAACACACAACCGGGAGACAAGGATGGTTAGTAACCACACCGGGATCAATGGATGTAGGGACACACAACCGGGAGACAAGGATGGTTAGTAACCACACCGGGATCAATGGATGTAGGGACACACAACCGGGAGACAAGGATGGTTAGTAACCACACCGGGATCCATGGATGGAGGGACACACAACCGGGAGACAAGGATGGTTAGTAACCACACCGGGATCAATGGATGGAGGGACACACAACCGGGAGACAAGGATGGTTAGTAACCACACCGGGATCCATGGACGGACGGACACACAACCGGGAGACAAGGATGGTTAGTAACCACACCGGGATCAATGGATGTAGGGACACACAACCGGGAGACAAGGATGGTTAGTAACCACACCGGGATCAATGGATTTAGGGACACACAACCGGGAGACAAGGATGGTTAGTAACCACACCGGGATCAATGGATGGAGGGACACACAACCGGGAGACAAGGATGGTTAGTAACCACACCGGGATCAATGGATGTAGGGACACACAGCCGGTAGACAAGGATGGTTATTAACCACACCGGGATAAATGGATGTAGGGACACACAACCGGGTGACAATGATGGTTAGTAACCACACCGGGATCCATGGACGGACGGACACACAACCGGGAGACAAGGATGGTTAGTAACCTCACCGGGATCAATGGATGGAGGGACACAGAACCGGGAGACAAGGATGTTTATTAACAACACCGGGATCAATGGATGTAGGGACAAACAACCGGGAGACAAGGATGGTTAGTAACCACACCGGGATCCATGGATGGAGGGACACACAACCGGGAGACAAGGATGGTTATTAACAACACCGGGATCAATGGATTTAGGGACACACAACCGGGAGACAAGGATGGTTAGTAACCACACCGGGATCAATGGATGTAGGGACACACAGCCGGGAGACAAGGATGGTTAGTAACCACACCGGGATCAATGGATGTAGGGACACACAACCGGCAGACAAGGATGGTTAGTAACCACACCGGGATCAATGGATGTAGGGACAACCAACCGGGAGACAAGGATGGTTAGTAACCACACCGGGATCAATGGATGTAGGAACACACAACCGCGAGACAAGGATGGTTAGTAACCACACCGGGATCAATGGATGTAGGGACACACAACCGGGAGACAAGGATGGTTAGTAACCACACCGGGATCAATGGATGTAGGGACACACAACCGGGAGACAAGGATGGTTAGTAACCACACCGGGATCAATGGATGGAGGGACACACAACCGGGAGACAAGGATGGTTAGTAACCACACCGGGATCCATGGACGGACGGACACACAACCGGGAGACAAGGATGGTTAGTATCCACACCGGGATCAATGGATGTAGGGACACACAACCGGGAGACAAGATGGTTAGTAACCACACCGGGATCAATGGATGTAGGACACACAACCGGGAGACAAGGATGGTTAGTAACCACACCGGGATCCATGGATGGAGCGACACACAACCGGGAGACAAGGATGGTTAGTAACCACACCGGGATCAATGGATGGAGGGACACACAACCGGGAGACAAGGATGGTTAGTAACCACACCGGGATCCATGGACGGACGGACACACAACCGGGAGACAAGGATGGTTAGTAACAACACCGGGATCAATGGATGTAGGGACACACAACCGGGAGACAAGGATGGTTAGTAACCACACCGGGATCAATGGATTTAGGGACACACAACCGGGAGACAAGGATGGTTAGTAACCACACCGGGATCAATGGATGGAGGGACACACAACCGGGAGACAAGGATGGTTAGTAACCACACCGGGATCAATGGATGTAGGGACACACAGCCGGGAGACAAGGATGGTTATTAACCACACCGGGATCAATGGATGTAGGGACACACAACCGGGTGACAATGATGGTTAGTAACCACACCGGGTTCAATGGATGGAGGGACACACAACCGGGAGAAAAGGGTGGTTAGTAACCACACCGAGATCAATGGATGTAGGGAAACACAACCGGGAGACAAGGATGGTTAGTAACCACACCGGGATCAATGGATGTAGGGACACACAACCGGGAGACAAGGATGGTTAGTAACCACACCGGGATCAATGGATGGAGGGACACACAACCGGGAGACAAGGATGGTTAGTAACCACAACGGGATCAATGGATGGAGGGACACACAGCCGGGAGACAAGGATGGTTAGTAACCACACCGGGATCAATGGATGCAGGGACACACAACCGGCAGACAAGGATGGTTAGTAACCACACCGGGATCAATGGATGTAGGGACAACCAACCGGGAGACAAGGATGGTTAGTAACCACACCGGGATCAATGGATGTAGGAACACACAACCGGGAGACAAGGATGGTTAGTAACCACACCGGGATCAATGGATGTAGGGACACACAACCGGGAGACAAGGATGGTTAGTAACCACACCGGGATCAATGGATGTAGGGACACACAACCGGGAGACAAGGATGGTTAGTAACCACACCGGGATCAATGGATGGAGGGACACACAACCGGGAGACAAGGATGGTTAGTAACCACACCGGGATCAATGGATGTAGGGACACACAACCGGGAGACAAGGATGGTTAGTAACCACACCGGGATCAATGGATGGAGGGACACACAACCGGGAGACAAGGATGGTTAGTAACCTCCCCGGGATCAATGGATGTAGGGACACACAGCCGGGAGACAAGGATGGTTAGTAACCACACAGGGATCAATGGATGTAGGGACACACAACCGGGAGACAAGGATGGTTAGTAACCACACCGGGATCAATGGATGTAGGGACACACAAACGGGAGACAAGGATGGTTAGTAACCACACCGGGATCAATGGATGTAGGGACACACAACCGGCAGACAAGGATGGTTAGTAACCACACCGGGATCAATGGATGTAGGGACAACCAACCGGGAGACAAGGATGGTTAGTAACCACACCGGGATCAATGGATGTAGGAACACACAACCGGGAGACAAGGATGGTTAGTAACCACACCGGGATCAATGGATGTAGGGACACACAACCGGGAGACAAGGATGGTTAGTAACCACACCGGGATCAATGGATGTAGGGACACACAACCGGGAGACAAGGATGGTTAGTAACCACACCGGGATCCATGGATGGAGGGACACACAACCGGGAGACAAGGATGGTTAGTAACCACACCGGGATCAATGGATGGAGGGACACACAACCGGGAGACAAGGATGGTTAGTAACCACACCGGGATCCATGGACGGACGGACACACAACCGGGAGACAAGGATGGTTAGTAACCACACCGGGATCAATGGATGTAGGGACACACAACCGGGAGACAAGGATGGTTAGTAACCACACCGGGATCAATGGATTTAGGGACACACAACCGGGAGACAAGGATGGTTAGTAACCACACCGGGATCAATGGATGGAGGGACACACAACCGGGAGACAAGGATGGTTAGTAACCACACCGGGATCAATGGATGTAGGGACACACAGCCGGGAGACAAGGATGGTTATTAACCACACCGGGATCAATGGATGTAGGGACACACAACCGGGTGACAATGATGGTTAGTAACCACACCGGGATCCATGGACGGACGGACACACAACCGGGAGACAAGGATGGTTAGTAACCTCACCGGGATCAATGGATGGAGGGACACAGAACCGGGAGACAAGGATGGTTATTAACAACACCGGGATCAATGGATGTAGGGACAAACAACCGGGAGACAAGGATGGTTAGTAACACACCGGGATCAATGGATGTAGGGACACACAACCGGGAGACAAGGATGGTTAGTAACCATACCGGGATCAATGGATGTAGAGACACACAACCGGGAGACAAGGATGGTTAGTAACCACACCGGGATCAATGGATGTAGGGACACACAACCGGGAGACAAGGATGGTTAGTAACCACACCGGGATCAATGGATGTAGGGACACACAACCGGGAGACAAGGATGGTTAGTAACCACACCGGGATCAATGGATGGAGGGACACACAACCGGGAGACAAGGATGGTTAGTAACCACACCGGGATCCATGGACGGACGGACACACAACCGGGAGACAAGGATGGTTAGTATCCACACCGGGATCAATGGATGTAGGGACACACAACCGGGAGACAAGGATGGTTAGTAACCACACCGGGATCAATGGATGTAGGACACACAACCGGGAGACAAGGATGGTTAGTAACCACACCGGGATCCATGGATGGAGCGACACACAACCGGGAGACAAGGATGGTTAGTAACCACACCGGGATCAATGGATGGAGGGACACACAACCGGGAGACAAGGATGGTTAGTAACCACACCGGGATCCATGGACGGACGGACACACAACCGGGAGACAAGGATGGTTAGTAACAACACCGGGATCAATGGATGTAGGGACACACAACCGGGAGACAAGGATGGTTAGTAACTACACCGGGATCAATGGATTTAGGGACACACAACCGGGAGACAAGGATGGTTAGTAACCACACCGGGATCAATGGATGGAGGGACACACAACCGGGAGACAAGGATGGTTAGTAACCACACCGGGATCAATGGATGTAGGGACACACAGCCGGGAGACAAGGATGGTTATTAACCACACCGGGATCAATGGATGTAGGGACACACAACCGGGTGACAATGATGGTTAGTAACCACACCGGGTTCAATGGATGGAGGGACACACAACCGGGAGAAAAGGGTGGTTAGTAACCACACCGAGATCAATGGATGTAGGGAAACACAACCGGGAGACAAGGATGGTTAGTAACCACACCGGGATCAATGGATGTAGGGACACACAACCGGGAGACAAGGATGGTTAGTAACCACACCGGGATCAATGGATGGAGGGACACACAACCGGGAGACAAGGATGGTTAGTAACCACAACGGGATCAATGGATGGAGGGACACACAGCCGGGAGACAAGGATGGTTAGTAACCACACCGGGATCAATGGATGTAGGGACACACAACCGGCAGACAAGGATGGTTAGTAACCACACCGGGATCAATGGATGTAGGGACAACCAACCGGGAGACAAGGATGGTTAGTAACCACACCGGGATCAATGGATTTTGGAACACACAACCGGGAGACAAGGATGGTTAGTAACCACACCGGGATCAATGGATGTAGGGACACACAACCGGGAGACAAGGATGGTTAGTAACCACACCGGGATC
Organism: Hypanus sabinus; assembly: GCF_030144855.1. Classification (NCBI taxonomy): domain Eukaryota; kingdom Metazoa; phylum Chordata; class Chondrichthyes; order Myliobatiformes; family Dasyatidae; genus Hypanus; species Hypanus sabinus. The sequence continues at coordinate 103,260 of NW_026781690.1, forward strand.
AATGGATGTAGGGACACACAACCGGGAGACAAGGATGGTTAGTAACCACACCGGGATCAATGGATGGAGGGACACACAACCGGGAGACAAGGATGGTTAGTAACCACACCGGGATCAATGGATGTAGGGACACACAACCGGGAGACAAGGATGGTTAGTAACCACACCGGGATCAATGGATGGAGGGACACACAACCGGGAGACAAGGATGGTTAGTAACCTCCCCGGGATCAATGGATGTAGGGACACACAGCCGGGAGACAAGGATGGTTAGTAACCACACAGGGATCAATGGATGTAGGGACACACAACCGGGAGACAAGGATGGTTAGTAACCACACCGGGATCAATGGATGTAGGGACACACAAACGGGAGACAAGGATGGTTAGTAACCACACCGGGATCAATGGATGTAGGGACACACAACCGGCAGACAAGGATGGTTAGTAACCACACCGGGATCAATGGATGTAGGGACAACCAACCGGGAGACAAGGATGGTTAGTAACCACACCGGGATCAATGGATGTAGGAACACACAACCGGGAGACAAGGATGGTTAGTAACCACACCGGGATCAATGGATGTAGGGACACACAACCGGGAGACAAGGATGGTTAGTAACCACACCGGGATCAATGGATGTAGGGACACACAACCGGGAGACAAGGATGGTTAGTAACCACACCGGGATCCATGGATGGAGGGACACACAACCGGGAGACAAGGATGGTTAGTAACCACACCGGGATCAATGGATGGAGGGACACACAACCGGGAGACAAGGATGGTTAGTAACCACACCGGGATCCATGGACGGACGGACACAAAACCGGGAGACAAGGATGGTTAGTAACCACACCGGGATCAATGGATGTAGGGACACACAACCGGGAGACAAGGATGGTTAGTAACCACACCGGGATCAATGGATTTAGGGACACACAACCGGGAGACAAGGATGGTTAGTAACCACACCGGGATCAATGGATGGAGGGACACACAACCGGGAGACAAGGATGGTTAGTAACCACACCGGGATCAATGGATGTAGGGACACACAGCCGGGAGACAAGGATGGTTATTAACCACACCGGGATCAATGGATGTAGGGACACACAACCGGGTGACAATGATGGTTAGTAACCACACCGGGATCCATGGACGGACGGACACACAACCGGGAGACAAGGATGGTTAGTAACCTCACCGGGATCAATGGATGGAGGGACACAGAACCGGGAGACAAGGATGGTTATTAACAACACCGGGATCAATGGATGTAGGGACAAACAACCGGGAGACAAGGATGGTTAGTAACCACACCGGGATCCATGGATGGAGGGACACACAACCGGGAGACAAGGATGGTTATTAACAACACCGGGATCAATGGATTTAGGGACACACAACCGGGAGACAAGGATGGTTAGTAACCACACCGGGATCAATGGATGTAGGGACACACAGCCGGGAGACAAGGATGGTTAGTAACCACACCGGGATCAATGGATGTAGGGACACACAACCGGCAGACAAGGATGGTTAGTAACCACACCGGGATCAATGGATGTAGGGACAACCAACCGGGAGACAAGGATGGTTAGTAACCACACCGGGATCAATGGATGTAGGAACACACAACCGCGAGACAAGGATGGTTAGTAACCACACCGGGATCAATGGATGTAGGGACACACAACCGGGAGACAAGGATGGTTAGTAACCACACCGGGATCAATGGATGTAGGGACACACAACCGGGAGACAAGGATGGTTAGTAACCACACCGGGATCAATGGATGTAGGGACACACAACCGGGAGACAAGGATGGTTAGTAACCACACCGGGATCCATGGATGGAGGGACACACAACCGGGAGACAAGGATGGTTAGTAACCACACCGGGATCAATGGATGGAGGGACACACAACCGGGAGACAAGGATGGTTAGTAACCACACCGGGATCCATGGACGGACGGACACACAACCGGGAGACAAGGATGGTTAGTAACCACACCGGGATCAATGGATGTAGGGACACACAACCGGGAGACAAGGATGGTTAGTAACCACACCCCTTGATCAATGGATTTAGGGACACACAACCGGCAGACAAGGATGGTTAGTAACCACACCGGGATCAATGGATGTAGGGACAACCAACCGGGAGACAAGGATGGTTAGTAACCACACCGGGATCAATGGATGTAGGGACACACAACCGGCAGACAAGGATGGTTAGTAACCACACCGGGATCAATGGATGTAGGGACAACCAACCGGGAGACAAGGATGGTTAGTAACCACACCGGGATCAATGGATGTAGGAACACACAACCGGGAGACAAGGATGGTTAGTAACCACACCGGGATCAATGGATGTAGGGACACACAACCGGGAGACAAGGATGGTTAGTAACCACACCGGGATCAATGGATGTAGGGACACACAACCGGGAGACAAGGATGGTTAGTAACCACACCGGGATCAATGGATGGAGGGACACACAACCGGGAGACAAGGATGGTTAGTAACCTCCCCGGGATCAATGGATGTAGGGACACACAGCCGGGAGACAAGGATGGTTAGTAACCACACAGGGATCAATGGATGTAGGGACACACAACCGGGAGACAAGGATGGTTAGTAACCACACCGGGATCAATGGATGTAGGGACACACAACCGGGAGACAAGGATGGTTAGTAACCACACCGGGATCAATGGATGTAGGGACACACAACCGGCAGACAAGGATGGTTAGTAACCACACCGGGATCAATGGATGTAGGGACAACCAACCGGGAGACAAGGATGGTTAGTAACCACACCGGGATCAATGGATGTAGGAACACACAACCGGGAGACAAGGATGGTTAGTAACCACACCGGGATCAATGGATGTAGGGACACACAACCGGGAGACAAGGATGGTTATTAACAACACCGGGATCAATGGATTTAGGGACACACAACCGGGAGACAAGGATGGTTAGTAACCACACCGGGATCAATGGATGTAGGGACACACAGCCGGGAGACAAGGATGGTTAGTAACCACACCGGGATCAATGGATGTAGGGACACACAACCGGCAGAAAAGGATGGTTAGTAACCACACCGGGATCAATGGATGTAGGGACAACCAACCGGGAGACAAGGATGGTTAGTAACCACACCGGGATCAATGGATGTAGGAACACACTACCGGGAGACAAGGATGGTTAGTAACCACACCGGGATCAATGGATGTAGGGACACACAACCGGGAGACAAGGATGGTTAGTAACCACACCGGGATCAATGGATGTAGGGACACACAACCGGGAGACAAGGATGGTTAGTAACCACACCGGGATCCATGGATGGAGGGACACACAACCGGGAGACAAGGATGGTTAGTAACCACACCGGGATCAATGGATGGAGGGACACACAACCGGGAGACAAGGATGGTTAGTAACCACACCGGGATCCATGGACGGACGGACACACAACCGGGAGACAAGGATGGTTAGTAACCACACCGGGATCAATGGATGTAGGGACACACAACCGGCAGACAAGGATGGTTAGTAACCACACCGGGATCAATGGATGTAGGGACAACCAACCGGGAGACAAGGATGGTTAGTAACCACACCGGGATCAATGGATGTAGGAACACACAACCGGGAGACAAGGATGGTTAGTAACCACACCGGGATCAATGGATGTAGGGACACACAACCGGGAGACAAGGATGGTTAGTAACCACACCGGGATCAATGGATGTAGGGACACACAACCGGGAGACAAGGATGGTTAGTAACCACACCGGGATCAATGGATGGAGGGACACACAACCGGGAGACAAGGATGGTTAGTAACCTCCCCGGGATCAATGGATGTAGGGACACACAGCCGGGAGACAAGGATGGTTAGTAACCACACAGGGATCAATGGATGTAGGGACACACAACCGGGAGACAAGGATGGTTAGTAACCACACCGGGATCAATGGATGTAGGGACACACAACCGGGAGACAAGGATGGTTAGTAACCACACCGGGATCAATGGATGTAGGGACACACAACCGGCAGACAAGGATGGTTAGTAACCACACCGGGATCAATGGATGTAGGGACAACCAACCGGGAGACAAGGATGGTTAGTAACCACACCGGGATCAATGGATGTAGGAACACACAACCGGGAGACAAGGATGGTTAGTAACCACACCGGGATCAATGGATGTAGGGACACACAACCGGGAGACAAGGATGGTTATTAACAACACCGGGATCAATGGATTTAGGGACACACAACCGGGAGACAAGGATGGTTAGTAACCACACCGGGATCAATGGATGTAGGGACACACAGCCGGGAGACAAGGATGGTTAGTAACCACACCGGGATCAATGGATGTAGGGACACACAACCGGCAGACAAGGATGGTTAGTAACCACACCGGGATCAATGGATGTAGGGACAACCAACCGGGAGACAAGGATGGTTAGTAACCACACCGGGATCAATGGATGTAGGAACACACTACCGGGAGACAAGGATGGTTAGTAACCACACCGGGATCAATGGATGTAGGGACACACAACCGGGAGACAAGGATGGTTAGTAACCACACCGGGATCAATGGATGTAGGGACACACAACCGGGAGACAAGGATGGTTAGTAACCACACCGGGATCCATGGATGGAGGGACACACAACCGGGAGACAAGGGTGGTTAGTAACCACACCGGGATCAATGGATGGAGGGACACACAACCGGGAGACAAGGATGGTTAGTAACCACACCGGGATCCATGGACGGACGGACACACAACCGGGAGACGGATGGTTAGTAACCACACCGGGATCAATGGATGTAGGGACACACAACCGGGAGACAAGGATGGTTAGTAACCACACCGGGATCAATGGATTTAGGGACACACAACCGGGAGACAAGGATGGTTAGTAACCACACCGGGATCAATGGATGGAGGGACACACAACCGGGAGACAAGGATGGTTAGTAACCACACCGGGATCAATGGATGTAGGGACACACAGCCGGGAGACAAGGATGGTTATTAACCACACCGGGATCAATGGATGTAGGGACACACAACCGGGTGACAATGATGGTTAGTAACCACACCGGGTTCAATGGATGGAGGGACACACAACCGGGAGAAAAGGGTGGTTAGTAACCACACCGGGATCAATGGATGTAGGGAAACACAACCGGGAGACAAGGATGGTTAGTAACCACACCGGGATCAATGGATGTAGGGACACACAACCGGGAGACAAGGATGGTTAGTAACCACACCGGGATCAATGGATGGAGGGACACACAACCGGGAGACAAGGATGGTTAGTAACCACACCGGGATCAATGGATGGAGGGACACACAGCCGGGAGACAAGGATGGTTAGTAACCACACCGGGATCAATGGATGTAGGGACACACAACCGGCAGACAAGGATGGTTAGTAACCACACCGGGATCAATGGATGTAGGGACAACCAACCGGGAGACAAGGATGGTTAGTAACCACACCGGGATCAATGGATGTAGGAACACACAACCGGGAGACAAGGATGGTTAGTAACCACACCGGGATCAATGGATGTAGGGACACACAACCGGGAGACAAGGATGGTTATTAACAACACCGGGATCAATGGATTTAGGGACACACAACCGGGAGACAAGGATGGTTAGTAACCACACCGGGATCAATGGATGTAGGGACACACAGCCGGGAGACAAGGATGGTTAGTAACCACACCGGGATCAATGGATGTAGGGACACACAACCGGCAGACAAGGATGGTTAGTAACCACACCGGGATCAATGGATGGAGGGACACACAACCGGGAGACAAGGATGGTTAGTAACCACACCGGGATCCATGGACGGACGGACACACAACCGGGAGACAAGGATGGTTAGTAACCACACCGGGATCAATGGATGTAGGGACACACAACCGGGAGACAAGGATGGTTAGTAACCACACCGGGATCAATGGATTTAGGGACACACAACCGGGAGACAAGGATGGTTAGTAACCACACCGGGATCAATGGATGGAGGGACACACAACCGGGAGACAAGGATGGTTAGTAACCACACCGGGATCAATGGATGTAGGGACACACAGCCGGGAGACAAGGATGGTTATTAACCACACCGGGATCAATGGATGTAGGGACACACAACCGGGTGACAATGATGGTTAGTAACCACACCGGGTTCAATGGATGGAGGGACACACAACCGGGAGAAAAGGGTGGTTAGTAACCACACCGGGATCAATGGATGTAGGGAAACACAACCGGGAGACAAGGATGGTTAGTAACCACACCGGGATCAATGGATGTAGGGACACACAACCGGGAGACAAGGATGGTTAGTAACCACACCGGGATCAATGGATGGAGGGACACACAACCGGGAGACAAGGATGGTTAGTAACCACACCGGGATCAATGGATGGAGGGACACACAGCCGGGAGACAAGGATGGTTAGTAACCACACCGGGATCAATGGATGTAGGGACACACAACCGGCAGACAAGGATGGTTAGTAACCACACCGGGATCAATGGATGTAGGGACAACCAACCGGGAGACAAGGATGGTTAGTAACCACACCGGGATCAATGGATGTAGGAACACACAACCGGGAGACAAGGATGGTTAGTAACCACACCGGGATCAATGGATGTAGGGACACACAACCGGGAGACAAGGATGGTTATTAACAACACCGGGATCAATGGATTTAGGGACACACAACCGGGAGACAAGGATGGTTAGTAACCACACCGGGATCAATGGATGTAGGGACACACAGCCGGGAGACAAGGATGGTTAGTAACCACACCGGGATCAATGGATGTAGGGACACACAACCGGCAGACAAGGATGGTTAGTAACCACACCGGGATCAATGGATGTAGGGACAACCAACCGGGAGACAAGGATGGTTAGTAACCACACCGGGATCAATGGATGTAGGAACACACTACCGGGAGACAAGGATGGTTAGTAACCACACCGGGATCAATGGATGTAGGGACACACAACCGGGAGACAAGGATGGTTAGTAACCACACCGGGATCAATGGATGTAGGGACACACAACCGGGAGACAAGGATGGTTAGTAACCACACCGGGATCCATGGATGGAGGGACACACAACCGGGAGACAAGGATGGTTAGTAACCACACCGGGATCAATGGATGGAGGGACACACAACCGGGAGACAAGGATGGTTAGTAACCACACCGGGATCCATGGACGGACGGACACACAACCGGGAGACAAGGATGGTTAGTAACCACACCGGGATCAATGGATGTAGGGACACACAACCGGGAGACAAGGATGGTTAGTAACCACACCGGGATCAATGGATTTAGGGACACACAACCGGGAGACAAGGATGGTTAGTAACCACACCGGGATCAATGGATGGAGGGACACACAACCGGCAGACAAGGATGGTTAGTAACCACACCGGGATCAATGGATGTAGGGACACACAGCCGGGAGACAAGGATGGTTATTAACCACACCGGGATCAATGGATGTAGGGACACACAACCGGGTGACAATGATGGTTAGTAACCACACCGGGTTCAATGGATGGAGGGACACACAACCGGGAGAAAAGGGTGGTTAGTAACCACACCGGGATCAATGGATGTAGGGAAACACAACCGGGAGACAAGGATGGTTAGTAACCACACCGGGATCAATGGATGTAGGGACACACAACCGGGAGACAAGGATGGTTAGTAACCACACCGGGATCAATGGATGGAGGGACACACAACCGGGAGACAAGGATGGTTAGTAACCACACCGGGATCAATGGATGGAGGGACACACAGCCGGGAGACAAGGATGGTTAGTAACCACACCGGGATCAATGGATGTAGGGACACACAACCGGCAGACAAGGATGGTTAGTAACCACACCGGGATCAATGGATGTAGGGACAACCAACCGGGAGACACGAATGGTTAGTAACCACACCGGGATCAATGGATGTAGGGACACACAACCGGGAGACAAGGATGGTTAGTAACCACACCGGGATCAATGGATGTAGGGACACACAACCGGGAGACAAGGATGGTTAGTAACCACACCGGGATCAATGGATGTAGGGACACACAACCGGGAGACAAGGATGGTTAGTAACCACACCGGGATCAATGGATGGAGGGACACACAACCGGGAGACAAGGATGGTTAGTAACCACACCGGGATCAATGGATGTAGGGACACACAACCGGGAGACAAGGATGGTTAGTAACCACACCGGGATCAATGGATGTAGGGACACACAACCGGGAGACAAGGATGGTTAGTAACCACACCGGGATCCATGGATGGAGGGACACACAACCGGGAGACAAGGATGGTTAGTAACCACACCGGGATCAATGGATGGAGGGACACACAACCGGGAGACAAGGATGGTTAGTAACCACACCGGGATCCATGGACGGACGGACACACAACCGGGAGACAAGGATGGTTAGTAACCACACCGGGATCAATGGATGTAGGGACACACAACCGGGAGACAAGGATGGTTAGTAACCACACCGGGATCAATGGATGGAGGGACACAGAACCGGGAGACAAGGATGGTTATTAACAACACCGGGATCAATGGATGTAGGGACAAACAACCGGGAGACAAGGATGGTTAGTAACCTCACCGGGATCAATGGATGGAGGGACACAGAACCGGGAGACAAGGATGGTTATTAACAACACCGGGATCAATGGATGTAGGGACAAACAACCGGGAGACAAGGATGGTTAGTAACCACACCGGGATCCATGGATGGAGGGACACACAACCGGGAGACAAGGATGGTTATTAACAACACCGGGATCAATGGATGTAGGGACACACAACCGGGAGACAAGGATGGTTAGTAACCACACCGGGATCAATGGATGTAGGGACACACAGCCGGGAGACAAGGATGGTTAGTAACCACACCGGGATCAATGGATGTAGGGACACACAAACGGGAGACAAGGATGGTTAGTAACCACACCGGGATCAATGGATGTAGGGACACACAAACGGGAGACAAGGAAGGTTAGTAACCACACCGGGATCAATGGATGTAGGGACACACAACCGGGAGACAAGGATGGTTAGTAACCACACCGGGATCAATGGATGTAGGGACACACAGCCGGGAGACAAGGATGGTTAGTAACCACACCGGGATCAATGGATGTAGGGACACACAAACGGGAGACAAGGATGGTTAGTAACCACACCGGGATCAATGGATGTAGGGACACACAACCGGGAGACAAGGATGGTTAGTAACCACACCGGGATCAATGGATGTAGGGACACACAACCGGGAGACAAGGATGGTTAGTAGCAACACCGGGATCAATGGATGTAGAGACACACAACCGGGAGACAAGGATGGTTAGTAACCACACCGGGATCAATGGATGTAGGGACACACAACCGGGAGACAAGGATGGTTAGTAACCACACCGGGATCAATGGATGGAGGGACACACAACCGGGAGACAAGGATGGTTAGTAACCACACCGGGATCAATGGATGTAGGGACACACAACCGGGAGACAAGGATGGTTAGTAACCACACCGGGATCAATGGATGTAGGGACACACAACAGGGAGACAAGGATGGTTAGTAACCACACCGGGATCAATGGATGGAGGGACACACAACCGGGAGACAAGGATGGTGAGTAACCTCCCCGGGATCAATGGATGTAGGGACACACAGCCGGGAGACAAGGATGGTTAGTAACCACACCGGGATCAATGGATGTAGGGACACACAACCGGGAGACAAGGATGGTTGGTAACCACACCGGGATCAATGGATGTAGGGACACACAACCGGGAGACAAGGATGGTTAGTAATCACACCGGGATCCATGGACGGACGGACACACAACCGGGAGACAAGGATGGTTAGTAACCTCACCGGGATCAATGGATGTAGAGACACACAACCGGGAGACAAGGATGGTTAGTAACCACACCGGGATCAATGGATGTAGGGACACACAACCGGGAGACAAGGATGGTTAGTAACCACACCGGGATCAATGGATTTAGGGACACACAACCGGGTGACAATGATGGTTAGTAACCACACCGGGTTCAATGGATGGAGGGACACACAAATGGGAGAAAAGAATTGTTAGTAACCACACCGGGATCAATGGATGTAGGGACACACAACCGGGAGACAAGGATGGTTAGTAACCACACCGGGATCAATGGATGTAGGGACACACAACCGGGAGACAAGGATGGTTAGTAACCACACCGGGATCAATGGATGGAGGGACACACAACCGGGAGACAAGGATGGTTAGTAACCTCCCCGGGATCAATGGATGTAGCGACACACAGCCGGGAGACAAGGATGGTTAGTAACCACACCGGGATCAATGGATGAAGGGACACACAACCGGGAGACAAGGATGGTTAGTAACCACACCGGGATCAATGGATGTAGGGACACACAACCGGGAGACAAGGATGGTTAGTAACCACACCGGGATCCATGGATGGAGGGACACACAACCGGGAGACAAGGATGGTTAGTAACCACACCGGGATCAATGGATGGAGGGACACACAACCGGGAGACAAGGATGGTTAGTAACCACACCGGGATCAATGGATGTAGGGACACACAGCCGGGAGACAAGGATGGTTAGTAACCACACGGGGATCAATGGACGTAGTGACACAGAACCGGGAGACAAGGATGGTTAGTAACCACACCGGGTTCAATGGATGGAGGGACACACAACCGGGAGACAAGGATGGTTAGTAACCACACCGGGATCAATGGATGTAGGGACACAGAACCGGGAGACAAGGATGGTTAGTAACCACACCGGGATCAATGGATGTAGGGACACACAACCGGGAGACAAGGTTGGTTAGTAACCCCACCGGGATCAATGGATGAAGGGACACACAACCGGGAGACAAGGATGGTTAGTAACCACACCGGGATCAATGGATGGTGGGACACACAGCCGGGAGACAAGGATGGTTAGTAACTACACCGGGTTCAATGTATGTAGGGACACACAACCGGGAGACAAGGATGGTTAGTAACCACACCGGGATCAATGGATGTAGGGACACACAACCGGGAGACAAGGATGGTTATTAACAACACCGGGATCAATGGATGTAGGGACACACAACCGGGAGACAAGGATGGTTAGTAACCACACCGGGATCAATGGATGTAGGGACACACAACCGGGAGACAAGGATGGTTAGTAACCACACCGGGATCAATGGATGGAGGGACACACAACCGGGAGACAAGGATGGTTAGTAACCACACCGGGATCAATGGATGTAGGGACACACAGCCGGGAGACAAGGATGGTTATAACCACACCGGGATCAATGGATGTAGGGACACACAACCGGGAGACAAGGATGGTTAGTAACCACACCGGGATCAATGGATGGAGGGACACACAACCGGGAGACAAGGATGGTTAGTAACCACACCGGGATCAATGGATGTAGGGACACACAGCCGGGAGACAAGGATGGTTAGTAACCACACCGGGATCAATGGATGTAGGGACACACAACCGGGTGACAATGATGGTTAGTAACCACACCGGGTTCAATGGATGGAGGGACACACAACCGGGAGAAAAGGATGGTTAGTAACCACACCGGGATCAATGGATGTAGGGACACACAACCGGGAGACAAGGATGGTTAGTAACCACACCGGGATCAATGGATGTAGGGACACACAACCGGGAGACAAGTATGGTTAGTAACCACACCGGGATCAATGGATGGAGGGACACACAACCGGGAGACAAGGATGGTTAGTAACCTCCCCGGGATCAATGGATGTAGGGACACACAGCCGGGAGACAAGGATGGTTAGTAACCACAACGGGATCAATGGATGTAGGGACACACAACCGGGAGACAAGGATGGTTAGTAACTACACCGGGATCAATGGATGTAGGGACACACAACCGGGAGACAAGGATGGTTAGTAACGACACCGGGATCAATGGATGGAGGGACACACAACCGGGAGACAAGGATGGTTAGTAACCACACCGGGATCCATGGACGGACGGACACACAACCGGGAGACAAGGATGGTTAGTAACCACACCGGGATCAATGGATGTAGGGACACACAACCGGGAGACAAGGATGGTTAGTAACCACACCGGGATCAATGGATGGAGGGACACACAACCGGGAGACAAGGATGGTTAGTCACCACACCGGGATCAATGGATGTAGGGACACACAGCCGGGAGACAAGGATGGTTAGTAACCACACCGGGATCAATGGATGTAGGGACACACAACCGGGTGACAATGATGGTTAGTAACCACACCGGGTTCAATGGATGGAGGGACACACAACCGGGAGAAAAGGATGGTTAGTAACCACACCGGGATCAATGGATGTAGGGACACACAACCGGGAGACAAGGATGGTTAGTAACCACACCGGGATCAATGGATGTTGGGACACACAACCGGGAGACAAGGATGGTTAGTAACCACACCGGGATCAATGGATGGAGGGACACACAACCGTTAGACAAGGATGGTTAGTAACCTCCCCGGGATCAATGGATGTAGGGACACACAGCCGGGAGACAAGGATGGTTAGTAACCACACCGGGATCAATGGATGTAGGGACACACAACCGGGAGACAAGGATGGTTAGTAACCACACCGGGATCAATGGATGTAGGGACACACAACCGGGAGACAAGGATGGTTAGTAACCACACCCGGATCCATGGATGGAGGGACACACAACCGGGAGACAAGGATGGTTAGTAACCACACCGGGATCAATGGATGGAGGGAAACACAACCGGGAGACAAGGATGGTTAGTAACCACACCGGGATCCATGGACCGACGGACACACAACCGGGAGACAAGGATGGTTAGTAACCACACCGGGATCAATGGATGGAGGGACACACAGCCGGGAGACAAGGATGGTTAGTAACCACACCGGGATCAATGGATGTAGGGACACACAAACGGGAGACAAGGATGGTTAATAACCACACCGGGATCAATGGATGTAGAGACACACAACCGGGAGACAAGGATGGTTAGTAACCACACCGGGATCCATGGACGGACGGACACACAACCGGGAGACAAGGATGGTTAGTAACCACACCGGGTTCAATGAATGTAGGGACACACAACCGGGAGACAAGGATGGTTAGTAACCACACCGGGATCAATGGATGTAGGGACACACAACCGGGAGACAAGGATGGTTATTAACAACACCGGGATCAATGGATGTAGGGACACACAACCGGGAGACAAGGATGGTTAGTAACCACACCGGGATCAATGGATGTAGGGACACACAACCGGGAGACAAGGATGGTTAGTAACCACACCGGGATCAATAGATGTAGGGACAACCAATCGGGAGACAAGGATGGTTAGTAACCACACCGGGATCAATGGATGTAGGGACACACTACCGGGAGACAAGGATGGTTAGTAACCACACCGGGATCAATGGATGTAGGGACACACAGCCGGGAGACAAGGATGGTTAGTAACCACACCGGGATCAATGGATGTAGGGACACACAAACGGGAGACAAGGATGGTTAGTAACCACACCGGGATCAATGGATGTAGGGACACACAACCGGGAGACAAGGATGGTTAGTAACCACACCGGGATCAATGGATGTAGGGACACACAACCGGGAGACAAGGATGGTTAGTAACCACACCGGGATCCATGGATGGAGGGACACACAACCGGGAGACAAGGATGGTTAGTAACCACACCGGGATCAATGGATGGAGGGAAACACAACCGGGAGACAAGGATGGTTAGTAACCACACCGGGATCCATGGACCGACGGACACACAACCGGGAGACAAGGATGGTTAGTAACCACACCGGGATCAATGGATGTAGAGACACACAACCGGGAGACAAGGATGGTTAGTAACCACACTGGGATCCATGGACGGACGGACACACAACCGGGAGACAAGGATGGTTAGTAACCACACCGGGTTCAATGGATGTAGGGACACACAACCGGGAGACAAGGATGGTTAGTAACCACACCGGGATCAATGGATGTAGGGACACACAACCCGGAGACAAGGATGGTTATTAACAACACCGGGATCAATGGATGTAGGGACACACAACCGGGAGACAAGGATGGTTAGTAACCACACCGGGATCAATGGATGTAGGGACACACAACCGGGAGACAAGGATGGTTAGTAACCACACCGGGATCAATAGATGTAGGGACAACCAACCGGGAGACAAGGATGGTTAGTAACCACACCGGGATCAATGGATGTAGGGACACACTACCGGGAGACAAGGATGGTTAGTAACCACACCGGGATCAATGGATGTAGGGACACACAGCCGGGAGACAAGGATGGTTAGTAACCACACCGGGATCAATGGATGTAGGGACACACAAACGGGAGACAAGGATGGTTAGTAACCACACCGGGATCAATGGATGTAGGGACACACAACCGGGAGACAAGGATGGTTAGTAACCACACCGGGATCAATGGATGTAGGGACACACAACCGGGAGACAAGGATGGTTAGTAACCACACCAGGATCAATGGATGTAGGGACACACAACCGGGAGACAAGGATGGTTAGTAACCACACCGGGATCAATGGATGTAGAGACACACAACCGGGAGACAAGGATGGTTAATAACCACACCGGGATCAATGGATGTAGGGACACACAACCGGGAGACAAGGATGGTTAGTAACCACACCGGGATCAATGGATGGAGGGACACACAACCGGGAGACAAGGATGGTTAGTAACCACACCGGGATCAATGGATGTAGGGACACACAGCCGGGAGACAAGGATGGTTAGTAACCACACCGGGATCAATGGATGTAGGGACACACATTCGGGAGACAAGGATGGTTAGTAACCACACCGGGATCAATGGATGGAGGGACACACAACCGGGAGACAAGGATGGTTAGTAACCACACCGGGATCAATGGATATAGGGACACACAGCCGGGAGACAAGGATGGTTAGTAACCACACCGGGATCAATGGATGTAAGGACACACAACCGGGTGACAATGATGGTTAGTAACCACACCGGGTTCAATGGATGGAGGGACACACAACCGGGAGAAAAGGATGGTTAGTAACCACACCGGGATCAATGGATGTAGGGACACACAACCGGGAGACAAGGATGGTTAGTAACCACACCGGGATCAATGGATGTAGGGACACACAACCGGGAGACAAGGATGGTTAGTAACCACACCGGGATCAATGGATGGAGGGACACACAACCGGAAGACAAGGATGGTTAGTAACCTCCCCGGGATCAATGGATGTAGGGACACACAGCCGGGAGACAAGGATGGTTAGTAACCACACCGGGATCAATGGATGTAGGGACACACAACCGGGAGACAAGGATGGTTAGTAACCACACCGGGATCAATGGATGTAGGGACACACAACCGGGAGACAAGGTTGGTTAGTAACCACCCCGGGATCCATGGATGGAGGGACACACAACCGGGAGACAAGGATGGTTAGTAACCACACCGGAATCAATGGATGGAGGGACACACAACCGGGAGACAAGGATGGTTAGTAACCACACCGGGATCCATGGACGGACGGACACACAACCGGGAGACAAGGATGGTTAGTAACCTCACCGGGATCAATGGATGTAGGGACAGACAACCGGGAGACAAGGATGGTTAGTAACCACACCGGGATCAATGGATGGAGGGACACAGAACCGGGAGACAAGGATGGTTATTAACAACACCGGGATCAATGGATGTAGGGACAAACAACCGGGAGACAAGGATGGTTAGTAACCACACCGGGATCCATGGATGGAGGGACACACAACCGGGAGACAAGGATGGTTATTAACAACACCGGGATCAATGGATGTAGGGACACACAACCGGGAGACAAGGATGGTTCGTAACCACACCGGGATCAATGGATGTAGAGACACACAACCGGGAGACAAGGATGGTTAGTAACCTCCCCGGGATCAATGGATGTAGGGACACACAGCCGGGAGACAAGGATGGTTAGTAACCACACCGGGATCAATGGATGTAGGGACACACAACCGGGAGACAAGGATGGTTAGTAACCACACCGGGATCAATGGATGTAGGGACACACAACCGGGAGACAAGGTTGGTTAGTAACCACCCCAGGATCCATGGATGGAGGGACACACAACCGGGAGACAAGGATGGTTAGTAACCACACCGGAATCAATGGATGGAGGGACACACAACCGGGAGACAAGGATGGTTAGTAACCACACCGGGATCCATGGATGTAGGGACACACAACCGGGAGACAAGGATGGTGAGTAACCACACCGGGATCCATGGATGGAGGGACACACAACCGGGAGACAAGGATGGTTATTAACAACACCGGGATCAATGGATGTAGGGACACACAACCGGGAGACAAGGATGGTTAGTAACCACACCGGGATCAATGGATGGAGGGACACAGAACCGGGAGACAAGGATGGTTATTAACAACACCGGGATCAATGGATGTAGGGACAAACAACCGGGAGACAAGGATGGTTAGTAACCACACCGGGATCCATGGATGGAGGGACACACAACCGGGAGACAAGGATGGTTATTAACAACACCGGGATCAATGGATGTAGGGACACACAACCGGGAGACAAGGATGGTTCGTAACCACACCGGGATCAATGGATGTAGAGACACACAACCGGGAGACAAGGATGGTTAGTAACCTCCCCGGGATCAATGGATGTAGGGACACACAGCCGGGAGACAAGGATGGTTAGTAACCACACCGGGATCAATGGATGTAGGGACACACATCCGGGAGACAAGGATGGTTAGTAACCACACCGGGATCAATGGATGTAGGGACACACAACCGGGAGACAAGGTTGGTTAGTAACCACCCCAGGATCCATGGATGGAGGGACACACAACCGGGAGACAAGGATGGTTAGTAACCACACCGGAATCAATGGATGGAGGGACACACAACCGGGAGACAAGGATGGTTAGTAACCACACCGGGATCCATGGACGGACGGACACACAACCGGGAGACAAGGATGGTTAGTAACCTCACCGGGATCAATGGATGTAGGTACAGACAACCGGGAGACAAGGATGGTTAGTAACCACACCGGGATCAATGGATGGAGGGACACAGAACCGGGAGACAAGGATGGTTATTAACAACTCCTGGAACAATGGATGTAGGGACAAACAACCGGGAGACAAGGATGGTTAGTAACCACACCGGGATCCATGGATGGAGGGACACACAACCGGGAGACAAGGATGGTTATTAACAACACCGGGATCAATGGATGTAGGGACACACAACCGGGAGACAAGGATGGTTAGTAACCACACCGGGATCAATGGATGTAGAGACACACAACCGGGAGACAAGGATGGTTAGTAACCACACCGGGATCAATGGATGGAGGGACACACAACCGAGAGACAAGGATGGTTAGTAACCACACCGGGATCAATGGATGCAGGGACACATAACCGGGAGACAAGGATGGTTAGTAACCAGACCGGGATCAGTGGATGTAGGGACACACAACCGGGAGACAAGGATGGTTAGTAACCACACCGGGATCAATGGATGTAGAGACACACAACCGGGAGACAAGGATGGTTAGTAACCACACCGGGATCAATGGATGGAGGGACACACAACCGAGAGACAAGGATGGTTAGTAACCACACCGGGATCAATGGATGCAGGGACACATAACCGGGAGACAAGGATGGTTAGTAACCAGACCGGGATCAGTGGATGTAGGGACACACAACCGGGAGACAAGGATGGTTAGTAACCACACCGGGATCAATGGATGTAGAGACACACAACCGGGAGACAAGGATGGTTAGTAACCACACCGGGATCAATGGATGGAGGGACACACAACCGAGAGACAAGGATGGTTAGTAACCACACCGGGATCAATGGATGCAGGGACACATAACCGGGAGACAAGGATGGTTAGTAACCAGACCGGGATCAATGGATGTAGGGACACACAACCGGGAGACAAGGATGGTGAGTAACCACACCGGGATGCATGGATGGAGGGACACACAACCGGGAGACAAGGATGGTTAGTAACCACACCGGGTTCAATGGATGTAGGGACACACAACCGGGAGACAAGGATGGTTAGTAACCACACCGGGATCAATGGATGTAGGGACACACAACCGGGAGACAAGGATGGTTAGTAACCACACCGGGATCAATGGATGTAGGGACACACAGCCGGGAGACAAGGATGGTTAGTAACCACACCGGGATCAATGGATGTAGGGACACACAACCGGGAGACAAGGATGGTTAGTAACCACACCGGGATCAATGGATGTAGGGACACACAACCGGGAGACAAGGATGGTTAGTAACCACACCGGGATCAATGGATGTAGGGACACACAACCGGGAGACAAGGATGGTTATTAACAACACCGGGATCAATGGATGGAGGGACACACAACCGGGAGACAAGGATGGTTAGTAACCACACCGGGATCAATGGATGTAGGGACACACAACCGGGAGACAAGGATGGTTAGTAACCACACCGGGATCCATGGATGGAGAGACACACAACCGGGAGACAAGGATGGTTATTAACAACACCGGGATCAATGGATGGAGGGACACACAACCGGGAGACAAGGATGGTTAGTAACCACACCGGGATCAATGGATGTAGGGACACACAACCGGGAGACAAGGATGGTTAGTAACCACACCGGGATCAATGGATGTAGGGACACACAACCGGGAGACAAGGATGGTTAGTAACCACACCGGGATCAATGGATGTAGGGACACACAGCCGGGTGACAAGGATGGTTAGTAACCACACCGGGATCAATGGATGTAGGGACAGACAACCGGGAGACAAGGATGGTTAGTAACCACACCGGGATCAATGGATGGAGGGACACAGAACCGGGAGACAAGGATGGTTATTAACAACACCGGGATCAATGGATGTAGGGACAAACAACCGGGAGACAAGGATGGTTAGTAACCACACCGGGATCCATGGATGGAGGGACACACAACCGGGAGACAAGGATGGTTATTAACAACACCGGGATCAATGGATGTAGGGACACACAACCGGGAGACAAGGATGGTTAGTAACCACACCGGGATCAATGGATGTAGAGACACACAACCGGGAGACAAGGATGGTTAGTAACCTCCCCGGGATCAATGGATGTAGGGACACACAGCCGGGAGACAAGGATGGTTAGTAACCACACCGGGATCAATGGATGTAGGGACACACAACCGGGAGACAAGGATGGTTAGTAACCACACCGGGATCAATGGATGTAGGGACACACAACCGGGAGACAAGGTTGGTTAGTAACCACCCCGGGATCCATGGATGGAGGGACACACAACCGGGAGACAAGGATGGTTAGTAACCACACCGGAATCAATGGATGGAGGGACACACAACCGGGAGACAAGGATGGTTAGTAACCACACCGGGATCCATGGACGGACGGACACACAACCGGGAGACAAGGATGGTTAGTAACCTCACCGGGATCAATGGATGTAGGGACAGACAACCGGGAGACAAGGATGGTTAGTAACCACACCGGGATCAATGGATGGAGGGACACAGAACCGGGAGACAAGGATGGTTATTAACAACACCGGGATCAATGGATGTAGGGACAAACAACCGGGAGACAAGGATGGTTAGTAACCACACCGGGATCCATGGATGGAGGGACACACAACCGGGAGACAAGGATGGTTATTAACAACACCGGGATCAATGGATGTAGGGACACACAACCGGGAGAGAAGGATGGTTAGTAACCACACCGGGATCAATGGATGTAGAGACACACAACCGGGAGACAAGGATGGTTAGTAACCACACCGGGATCAATGGATGGAGGGACACACAACCGAGAGACAAGGATGGTTAGTAACCACACCGGGATCAATGGATGCAGGGACACATAACCGGGAGACAAGGATGGTTAGTAACCAGACCGGGATCAGTGGATGTAGGGACACACAACCGGGAGACAAGGATGGTTAGTAACCACACCGGGATCAATGGATGTAGAGACACACAACCGGGAGACAAGGATGGTTAGTAACCACACCGCGATCAATGGATGGAGGGACACACAACCGAGAGACAAGGATGGTTAGTAACCACACCGGGATCAATGGATGCAGGGACACATAACCGGGAGACAAGGATGGTTAGTAACCAGACCGGGATCAGTGGATGTAGGGACACACAACCGGGAGACAAGGATGGTTAGTAACCACACCGGGATCAATGGATGTAGAGACACACAACCGGGAGACAAGGATGGTTAGTAACCACACCGGGATCAATGGATGGAGGGACACACAACCGAGAGACAAGGATGGTTAGTAACCACACCGGGATCAATGGATGCAGGGACACATAACCGGGAGACAAGGATGGTTAGTAACCAGACCGGGATCAATGGATGTAGGGACACACAACCGGGAGACAAGGATGGTGAGTAACCACACCGGGATGCATGGATGGAGGGACACACAACCGGGAGACAAGGATGGTTAGTAACCACACGGGGATCAATGGATGTAGGGACACACAACCGGGAGACAAGGATGGTTAGTAACCACACCGGGATCAATGGATGTAGGGACACACAACCGGGAGACAAGGATGGTTAGTAACCACACCGGGATCAATGGATGTAGGGACACACAGCCGGGAGACAAGGATGGTTAGTAACCACACCGGGATCAATGGATGTAGGGACACACAACCGGGAGACAAGGATGGTTAGTAACCACACCGGGATCAATGGATGTAGGGACACACAACCGGGAGACAAGGATGGTTAGTAACCACACCGGGATCAATGGATGTAGGGACACACAACCGGGAGACAAGGATGGTTATTAACAACACCGGGATCAATGGATGGAGGGACACACAACCGGGAGACAAGGATGGTTAGTAACCACACCGGGATCAATGGATGTAGGGACACACAACCGGGAGACAAGGATGGTTAGTAACCGCACCGGGATCAATGGATGTAGGGACACACAGCCGGGAGACAAGGATGGTTAGTAACCACACCGGGATCAATGGATGTAGGGACACACAACCGGGAGACAAGGATGGTTAGTAACCACACCGGGATCAATGGATGTAGGGACACACAACCGGGAGACAAGGATGGTTAGTAACCACACCGGGATCAATGGATGTAGGGACACACAGCCGGGAGACAAGGATGGTTAGTAACCACACCGGGATCAATGGATGTAGGGACACACAACCGGGAGACAAGGATGGTTAGTAACCACACCGGGTTCAATGGATGGAGGGACACACAACCGGGAGAAAAGGATGGTTTGTAACCATACCGGGATCAATGGATGTAGGGACACACAAACGGGAGACAAGGATGGTTAGTAACCACACCGGGATCAATGGATGTTGAGACACACAACCGGGAGACAAGGATGGTTAGTAACCACACCGGGATCAATGGATGTAGAGACACACAACCGGGAGACAAGGATGGTTAGTAACCACACCGGGATCAATGGATGTAGGGACACACAACCGGGAGACAAGGATGGTTAGTAACCACACCGGGTTCATTGGATGTAGGGACACACAACCGGGAGACAAGGATGGTTAGTAACCACACCGGGATCAATGGATGTAGGGACACACAACCGGGAGACAAGGATGGTTAGTAACCACACCGGGATCAATGGATGTAGAGACACACAACCGGGAGACAAGGATGGTTAGTAACCACACCGGGATCAATGGATGTAGGGACACACAACCGGGAGACAAGGATGGTTAGTAACCACACCGGGATCAATGGATGTAGGGACACACAACCGGGAGACAAGGATGGTTAGTAACCACACCGGGATCAATGGATGTAGGGACACACAACCGGGAGACAAGAATGGTTAGTAACCACACCGGGATCAATGGATGTAGGGACACACAACCGGGAGACAGGGATGGTGAGTAACCACACCGGGATCCATGGATGGAGGGACACACAACCGGGAGACAAGGATGGTTTTAACCACACCGAGATCAATGGATGTAGGGACACACAACCGGGAGACAAGGATGGTTAGTAACCACACCGGGATCAATGGATGTAGGGACACACAACCGGGAGACAAGGATGGTGAGTAACCACACCGGGATCCATGGATGGAGGGACACACAACCGGGAGACAAGGATGGTTAGTAACCACACCGGAATCAATGGATGTAGGGACACACAACAGGGAGACAAGGATGGTTAGTAACCACACCGGGATCAATGGATGTAGGGACACACAACCGGGAGACAAGGATGGTTAGTAACCACTCCGGGATCAATGGATGTAGGGACACACAACCGGGAGACAAGGATGGTTATTAACAACACCGGGATCAATGGATGTAGGGACACACAACCGGGAGACAAGGATGGTTATTAACAACACCGGGATCAATGGATGTAGGGACACACAACCGGGAGACAAGAATGGTGAGTAACCACACCGGGATTCATGGATGTAGGGACACACAACCGGGAGACAAGGATGGTTAGTAACCACACCGGGATCAATGGATGTAGGGACACACAACCGGGAGACAAGGATGGTTAGTAACCACACCGGGATCAATGGATGTAGGGACACACAACCGGGAGACAAGGATGGTTAGTAACCACACCGGGATCAATGGATGTAGGGACACACAACCGGCAGACAAGGATGGTGAGTAACCACACCGGGATCAATGGATGTAGGGACACACAACCGGGAGACAAGGATGGTTATTAACAACACCGGGATCAATGGATGGAGTGACACACAACCGGGAGACAAGGATGGTTAGTAACCACACCGGGATCAATGGATGTAGGGACACACAACCGGGAGACAAGGATGGTTAGTAACCACACCGCGATCAATGGATGTAGGGACACACAGCCGGGAGACAAGGATGCTTAGTAACCACACCGGGATCAATGGATGGAGGGACACACAACCGGGAGACAAGGATGGTGAGTAACCACACCGGGATCAATGCATGTAGGGACACACAACCGGGAGACAAGGATGGTTAGTAACCACACCGGGATCAATGGATGAAGGGACACACAACCGGGAGACAAGGATGGTTAGTAACCACACCGGGTTCACTGGATGGAGGGACACACAACCGGGAGACAAGGATGGTTATTAACCATACCGGGATCAATGGTTGTAGGGACACACAACCGGGAGACAAGGATGGTTAGTAACCACACCGGGATCAATGGATATAGGAACACACAACCGGGAGACAAGGATGGTTAGTAACCACACCGGGATCAATGGATGGAGGGACACACAACCGGGAGACAAGGATGGTTAGTAACCACACCGGGTTCAATGGATGGAGTGACACACAACCGGGAGAAAAGGATGGTTAGTAACCATACCGGGATCAATGGATGTAGGGACACACAACCGGGAGACAAGGATGGTTAGTAACCACACCGGGATCAATGGATGTAGGGACACACAACCGGGAGACAAGGATGGTTAGTAACCACACCGGGATCAATGGATGGAGGGACACACAACCGGGAGACAAGGATGGTTAGTAACCACACCGGGATCAATGGATGTAGGGACACACAACCGGGAGACAAGGATGGTTAGTAACCACACCGGGATCAATGGATGTAGGGACAAACAACCGGGAGACAAGGATGGTTAGTAACCACACCGGGATCAATGGATGTAGGGACACACAACCGGGAGACAAGGATGGTTAGTAACCACACCGGGATCAATGGATGTAGGGACACACAACCGGGAGACAAGGATGGTTAGTAACCACACCGGGATCAATGGATGTAGGGACACACAACCGGGAGACAAGGATGGTTAGTAACCACACCGGGATCAATGGATGTAGGGACACACAACCGGGAGACAAGGATGGTTAGTAACCACACCGGGATCAATGGATGTAGGGACACACAACCGGGAGACAAGGATGGTTAGTAACCACACCGGGATCAATGGATGTAGGGACACACAACCGGGAGACAAGGATGGTTAGTAACCACACCGGGATCAGTGGATGTAGGGACACACAACCGGGAGACAAGGATGGTTAGTAACCACACCGGGATCAGTGGATGTAGGGACACACAGCCGGGAGACAAGGATGGTTAGTAACCACACCGGGATCAATGGATGTAGGGACACACAACCGGGAGACAAGAATGGTTAGTAACCACACCGGGATCAATGGATGGAGGGACACACAACCGGGAGACATGGATGGTTAGTAACCACACCGGGATCAATGGATGTAGGGACAAACAACCGGGAGACAAGGATGGTTTGTAACCACACCGGGATCCATGGATGGAGAGACACACAACCGGGAGACAAGGATGGTTATTAACAACACCGGGATCAATGGATGGAGGGACACACAACCGGGAGACAAGGATGGTTAGTAACCACACCGGGATCAATGGATGTAGGGACACACAACCGGGAGACAAGGATGGTTAGTAACCACACCGGGATCAATGGATGTAGGGACACACAACCGGGAGACAAGGATGGTTAGTAACCACACCGGGATCAATGGATGTAGGGACACACAGCCGGGAGACAAGGATGGTTAGTAACCACACCGGGATCAATGGATGTAGGGACACACAACCGGGAGACAAGGATGGTTAGTAACCACACCGGGTTCAATGGATGGAGGGACACACAACCGGGAGAAAAGGATGGTTTGTAACCATACCGGGATCAATGGATGTAGGGACACACAAACGGGAGACAAGGATGGTTAGTAACCACACCGGGATCAATGGATGTAGGGACACACAACCGGGAGACAAGGATGGTTAGTAACCACACCGGGATCAATGGATGTAGAGACACACAACCGGGAGACAAGGATGGTTAGTAACCACACCGGGATCAATGGATGTAGGGACACACAACCGGGAGACAAGGATGGTTAGTAACCACACCGGGATCAATGGATGTAGGGACACACAACCGGGAGACAAGGATGGTTAGTAACCACACCGGGATCAATGGATGTAGGGACACACAACCGGGAGACAAGAATGGTTAGTAACCACACCGGGATGAATGGATGTAGGGACACACAACCGGGAGACAAGGATGGTGAGTAACCACACCGGGATCCATGGACGGAGGGACACACAACCGGGAGACAAGGATGGTTAGTAACCACACCGAGATCAATGGATGTAGGGACACACAACCGGGAGACAAGGATGGTTAGTAACCACACCGGGATCAATGGATGTAGGGACACACAACCGGGAGACAAGGATGGTGAGTAACCACACCGGGATCCATGGATGGAGGGACACACAACCGGGAGACAAGGATGGTTAGTAACCACACCGGGATCAATGGATGTAGGGACACACAACAGGGAGACAAGGATGGTTAGTAACCACACCGGGATCAATGGATGTAGGGACACACAACCGGGAGACAAGGATGGTTAGTAACCACTCCGGGATCAATGGATGTAGGGACACACAACCGGGAGACAAGGATGGTTATTAACAACACCGGGATCAATGGATGTAGGGACACACAACCGGGAGACAAGGATGGTTATTAACAACACCGGGATCAATGGATGTAGGGACACACAACCGGGAGACAAGGATGGTTAGTAACCACACCGGGATCAATGGATGTAGGGACACACAACCGGGAGACAAGGATGGTTAGTAACCACACCGGGATCAATGGATGTAGGGACACACAACCGGGAGACAAGGATGGTTAGTAACCACACCGGGATCAATGGATGTAGGGACACACAACCGGCAGACAAGGATGGTGAGTAACCACACCGGGATCAATGGATGTAGGGACACACAACCGGGAGACAAGGATGGTTATTAACAACACCGGGATCAATGGATGGAGTGACACACAACCGGGAGACAAGGATGGTTAGTAACCACACCGGGATCAATGGATGTAGGGACACACAACCGGGAGACAAGGATGGTTAGTAACCACACCGCGATCAATGGATGTAGGGACACACAGCCGGGAGACAAGGATGCTTAGTAACCACACCGGGATCAATGGATGGAGGGACACACAACCGGGAGACAAGGATGGTGAGTAACCACACCGGGATCAATGGATGTAGGGACACACAGCCGGGAGACAAGGATGCTTAGTAACCACACCGGGATCAATGGATGGAGGGACACACAACCGGGAGACAAGGATGGTGAGTAACCACACCGGGATCAATGGATGTAGGGACACACAACCGGGAGACAAGGATGGTTAGTAACCACACCGGGATCAATGGATGGAGGGACACACAACCGGGAGACAAGGATGGTTAGTAACCACACCGGGTTCACTGGATGGAGGGACACACAACCGGGAGACAAGGATGGTTAGTGACCATACCGGGATCAATGGTTGTAGGGACACACAACCGGGAGACAAGGATGGTTAGTAACCACACCGGGATCAATGGATATAGGAACACACAACCGGGAGACAAGGATGGTTAGTAACCACACCGGGATCAATGGATGGAGGGACACACAACCGGGAGACAAGGATGGTTAGTAACCATACCGGGATCAATGGATGTAGGGACACACAACCGGGAGACAAGGATGGTTAGTGACCACACCGGGATCAATGGATGTAGGGACACACAACCGGGAGACAAGGATGGTTAGTAACCACACCGGGATCAATGGATGGAGGGACACACAACCGGGAGACAAGGATGGTTAGTAACCACACCGGGATCAATTTATGTAGGGACACACAACCGGGAGACAAGGATGGTTAGTAACCACACCGGGATCAATGGATGTAGGGACAAACAACCGGGAGACAAGGATGGTTAGTAACCACACCGGGATCAATGGATGTAGGCACACACAACCGGGAGACAAGGATGGTTAGTAACCACACCGGGATCAATGGATGTAGGGACACACAACCGGGAGACAAGGATGGTTAGTAACCACACCGGGATCAATGGATGTAGGGACACACAACCGGGAGACAAGGATGGTTAGTAACCACACCGGGATCAATGGATGTAGGGACACACAACCGGGAGACAAGGATGGTTAGTAACCACACCGGGATCAATGGATGTAGGGACACACAACCGGGAGACAAGGATGGTTAGTAACCACACCGGGATCAGTGGATGTAGGGACACACAACCGGGAGACAAGGATGGTTAGTAACCACAACGGGATCAGTGGATGTAGGGACACACAACCGGGAGACAAGGATGGTTAGTAACCACACCGGGATCAGTGGATGTAGGGACACACAACCGGGAGACAAGGATGGTTAGTAACCACACCGGGATCAATGGATGTAGGGACACACAACCGGGAGACAAGGATGGTTAGTAACCACACCGGGATCAATGGATGTAGGGACTCACAACCGGGAGACAAGGATGGTTAGTAACCACACCGGGATCAATGGATGTAGGGACACACAACCGGGAGACAAGGATGGTTAGTAACCACACCGGGATCAATGGATGTAGGGACACACAACCGGGAGACAAGGATGGTTAGTAACCACCCCGGGATCAATGGACGTAGTGACACACAACCGGGAGACAAGGATGGTTAGTAACCACCCCGGGATCAATGGACGTAGTGACACACAACCGGGAGACAAGGATGGTTAGTAACCACACCGGGATCAATGGATGGAGGGACACACAACCGGGAGACAAGGATGGTTAGTAACCACGCCGGGATCAATGGATGTAGGGACACACAGCCGGGAGACAAGGATGGTTAGTAACCACACCGGGATCAATGGATGTAGGGACACACAACCGGGAGACAAGGATGGTTAGTAACCACACCGGGTTCAATGGATGTAGGGACACAGAACCGGGAGACAAGGATGGTTAGTAACCACACCGGGATCAATGGATGGTGGGACACACAACCGGGAGACAAGGATGGTTAGTAACCACACCGGGTTCAATGGATGTAGGGACACACAACCGGGAGACAAGGATGGTTAGTAACCACACCGGGATCAATGGATGTAGGGACACACAACCGGGAGACAAGGATGGTTAGTAACCACACCGGGATCAATGGATGTAGAGACACACAACCGGGAGACAAGGATGGTTAGTAACCACACCGGGATCAATGGATGTAGGGACACACAACCGGGAGACAAGGATGGTTAGTAACCACACCGGGATCAATGGATGTAGGGACACACAGCCGGGAGACAAGGATGGTTAGTAACCACACCGGGATCAATGGATGTAGGGACACACAACCGGGAGACAAGGATGGTTAGTAACCACACCGGGATCAATGGATGTAGGGACACACAACCGGGAGACAAGGATGGTTAGTAACCACACCCGGATCAATGGATGTAGGGACACACAGCCGGGAGACAAGGATGGTTAGTAACCACACCGGGATCAATGGATGTAGGGACACACAACCGGGAGACAAGGATGGTTAGTAACCACACCGGGATCAATGGATGTAGAGACACACAACCGGGAGACAAGGATGGTTAATAACCACACCGGGATCAATGGATGTAGGGACACACAACCGGGAGACAAGGATGGTTAGTAACCACACCGGGATCAATGGATGTAGAGACACACAACCGGGAGACAAGGATGGTTAGTAACCACACCGGGATCAATGGATGGAGGGACACACAACCGGGAGACAAGGATGGTTAGTAACCACACCGGGATCAATGGATGTAGGGACACACAGCCGGGAGACAAGGATGGTTAGTAACCACACCGGGATCAATGGATGTAGGGACACACAACCGGGAGACAACGATGGTTAGTAACCACACCGGGATCAATGGATGTAGGGACACACAACCGGGAGACAAGGATGGTTAGTAACCACACCGGGATCAGTGGATGTAGGGACACACAACCGGGAGACAAGGTTGGTTAGTAACCACACCGGTATCAGTGGATGTAGGGACACACAACCGGGTGACAAGGATGGTTAGTAACCACACCGGGTTCAATGGATGGAGGGACACACAACCGGGAGAAAAGGATGGTTAGTAACCACACCGGGATCAATGGATGTAGGGACACACAACCGGGAGACAAGGATGGTTAGTAACCACACCGGGATCAATGGATGAAGGGAGACACATCCGGGAGACAAGGATGGTTAGTAACCACACCGGGATCAATGGATGTAGGGACACACAACCGGGTGACAAGGATGGTTAGTAACCACACCGGGATCAATGGACGGAGGGACACACAACCGGGAGACAAGGATGGTTATTAACCACACCTGGATCAATGGATGTAGGGACAAACAACCGGGAGACAAGGATGGTTAGTAACCACACCGGGATCAGTGGATGTAGGGACACACAACCGGGAGACAAGGATGGTTAGTGACCACACCGGGATCAATGGATGTAGGTTCACACAACCGGGAGACAAGGATGGTTAGTAACCACACCGGGATCAATGGATGGAGGGACACACAACCGGGAGACAAGGATGGTTAGTAACCACACCGGGATCAATGGATGTTGGGACACACAACCGGGAGACAAGGATGGTTAGTAACCACACCGGGATCAGTGGATGTAGGGACACACAACCGGGAGACAACGATGGTTAGTAACCACCCCGGGATCAATGGATGTAGGGACACACAACCGGGAGACAAGGATGGTTATTAACCACACCGGGATCAGTGGATGTAGGGACACACAACCGAGAGACAAGGTTGGTTAGTAACCACACCGGTATCAGTGGATGTAGGGACACACAACCGGGTGACAAGGATGGTTAGTAACCACACCGGGTTCAATGGATGGAGGGACACACAACCGGGAGAAAAGGATGGTTAGTAACCACACCGGGATCAATGGATGTAGGGACACACAACCGGGAGACAAGGATGGTTAGTAACCACACCGGGATCAATGGATGAAGGGAGACACATCCGGGAGACAAGGATGGTTAGTAACCACACCGGGATCAATGGATGTAGGGACACACAACCGGGTGACAAGGATGGTTAGTAACCACACCGGGATCAATGGACGGAGGGACACACAACCGGGAGACAAGGATGGTTATTAACCACACCTGGATCAATGGATGTAGGGACAAACAACCGGGAGACAAGGATGGTTAGTAACCACACCGGGATCAGTGGATGTAGGGACACACAACCGGGAGACAAGGATGGTTAGTGACCACACCGGGATCAATGGATGTAGGTTCACACAACCGGGAGACAAGGATGGTTAGTAACCACACCGGGATCAATGGATGGAGGGACACACAACCGGGAGACAAGGATGGTTAGTAACCACACCGGGATCAATGGATGTTGGGACACACAACCGGGAGACAAGGATGGTTAGTAACCACACCGGGATCAGTGGATGTAGGGACACACAACCGGGAGACAAGGATGGTTAGTAACCACACCTGGATCAGTGAATGTAGGGACACACAACCGGGAGACAAGGATGGTTAGTAACCACACCGGGATCAGTGGATGTAGGGACACACAACCGGGAGACAAGGATGGTTAGTAACCACAACGGGATCAATGGATGTAGGGACACACAACCGGGAGACAAGGATGGTTAGTAACCACCACGGGATCAATGGACGTAGTGACACACAACCGGGAGACAAGGATGGTTAGTAACCACCCCGGGATCAATGGATGGAGGGACACACAACCGGGAGACAAGGATGGTTAGTAACCACACCGGGATCAATGGATGTAGGGACACACAGCCGGGAGACAAGGATGGTTAGTAACCACACCGGGATCAATGGATGTAGGGACACACAACCGGGAGACAAGGGTGGTTAGTAACCACACCGGGATCAATGGATGTAGAGACACACAACCGGGAGACAAGGATGGTTAGTAACCACACCGGGATCAATGGATGTAGGGACACACAACCGGGAGACAAGGATGGTTAGTAACCACACCGGGATCAATGGATGTAGGGACACACAACCGGGAGACAAGGATGGTTAGTAACCACACCGGGATCAATGGATGTAGGGACACACAGCCGGGAGACAAGGATGGTTAGTAACCACACCGGGATCAATGGATGTAGGGACACACAACCGGGAGACAAGGATGGTTAGTAACCACACCGGGATCAATGGATGTAGGGACACACAACCGGGAGACAAGGATGGTTAGTAACCACACCGGGATCAATGGATGTAGGGGCACACAACCGGGAGACAAGGATGGTTAGTAACCACACCGGGATCAATGGATGTAGAGACACACAACCGGGAGACAAGGATGGTTAGTAACCACACCGGGATCAATGGATGGAGGGACACACAACTGGGAGACAAGGATGGTTAGTAACCACACCGGGATCAATGGATGTAGGGACACACAGCCGGGAGACAAGGATGGTTAGTATCCACACCGGGATCAATGGATGTAGGGACACACAACCGGGAGACAACGATGGTTAGTAACCACCCCGGGATCAATGGATGTAGGGACACACAACCGGGAGACAAGGATGGTTATTAACCACACCGGGATCAATGGATGTAGGGACACACAACCGGGAGACAAGGTTGGTTAGTAACCACACCGGGATCAGTGGATGTAGGGACACACAACCGGGTGACAAGGATGGTTAGTAACCACACCGGGTTCAATGGATGGAGGGACACACAACCGGGAGAAAAGGATGGTTAGTAACCACACCGTGATCAATGGATGTACGGACACACAACCGGGAGACAAGGATGGTTAGTAACCACACCGGGATCAATGGATGAAGGGACACACATCCGGGAGACAAGGATGGTTAGTAACCACACCGGGATCAATGGATGTAGGGACACACAACCGGGAGACAAGGATGGTTAGTAACCACACCGGGATCAATGGACGGAGGGACACACAACCGGGAGACAAGGATGGTTATTAACCACACCTGGATCAATGGATGTAGGGACAAACAACCGGGAGACAAGGATGGTTAGTAACCACACCGGGATCAGTGGATGTAGGGACACACAACCGGGAGACAAGGATGGTTAGTGACCACACCGGGATCAATGGATGTAGGGACACACAACCGGGAGACAAGGATGGTTAGTAACCACACCGGGATCAATGGATGGAGGGACACACAACCGGGAGACAAGGATGGTTAGTAACCACACCGGGATCAATGGATGTTGGAACACACAACCGGGAGACAAGGATGGTTAGTAACCACACCGGGATCAGTGGATGTAGGGACACACAACCGGGAGACAAGGATGGTTAGTAACCACACCGGGATCAGTGAATGTAGGGACACACAACCGGGAGACAAGGATGGTTAGTAACCACACCGGGATCAATGGATGTAGGGACACACAGCCGGGAGACAAGGATGGTTAGTAACCACACCGGGATCAATGGATGTAGGGACACACAACCGGGAGACAAGGGTGGTTAGTAACCACACCGGGATCAATGGATGTAGAGACACACAACCGGGAGACAAGGATGGTTAGTAACCACACCGGGATCAATGGATGTAGGGACACACAACCGGGAGACAAGGATGGTTAGTAACCACACCGGGATCAATGGATGTAGGGACACACAACCGGGAGACAAGGATGGTTAGTAACCACACCGGGATCAATGGATGTAGGGACACACAGCCGGGAGACAAGGATGGTTAGTAACCACACCGGGATCAATGGATGTAGGGACACACAACCGGGAGACAAGGATGGTTAGTAACCACACCGGGATCAATGGATGTAGGGACACACAACCGGGAGACAAGGATGGTTAGTAACCACACCGGGATCAATGGATGTAGGGACACACAACCGGGAGACAAGGATGGTTAGTAACCACACCGGGATCAATGGATGTAGAGACACACAACCGGGAGACAAGGATGGTTAGTAACCACACCGGGATCAATGGATGGAGGGACACACAACTGGGAGACAAGGATGGTTAGTAACCACACCGGGATCAATGGATGTAGGGACACACAGCCGGGAGACAAGGATGGTTAGTATCCACACCGGGATCAATGGATGTAGGGACACACAACCGGGAGACAACGATGGTTAGTAACCACCCCGGGATCAATGGATGTAGGGACACACAACCGGGAGACAAGGATGGTTATTAACCACACCGGGATCAATGGATGTAGGGACACACAACCGGGAGACAAGGTTGGTTAGTAACCACACCGGGATCAGTGGATGTAGGGACACACAACCGGGTGACAAGGATGGTTAGTAACCACACCGGGTTCAATGGATGGAGGGACACACAACCGGGAGAAAAGGATGGTTAGTAACCACACCGGGATCAATGGATGTACGGACACACAACCGGGAGACAAGGATGGTTAGTAACCACACCGGGATCAATGGATGAAGGGACACACATCCGGGAGACAAGGATGGTTAGTAACCACACCGGGATCAATGGATGTAGGGACACACAACCGGGAGACAAGGATGGTTAGTAACCACACCGGGATCAATGGACGGAGGGACACACAACCGGGAGACAAGGATGGTTATTAACCACACCTGGATCAATGGATGTAGGGACAAACAACCGGGAGACAAGGATGGTTAGTAACCACACCGGGATCAGTGGATGTAGGGACACACAACCGGGAGACAAGGATGGTTAGTGACCACACCGGGATCAATGGATGTAGGGACACACAACCGGGAGACAAGGATGGTTAGTAACCACACCGGGATCAATGGATGGAGGGACACACAACCGGGAGACAAGGATGGTTAGTAACCACACCGGGATCAATGGATGTTGGGACACACAACCGGGAGACAAGGATGGTTAGTAACCACACCGGGATCAGTGGATGTAGGGACACACAACCGGGAGACAAGGATGGTTAGTAACCACACCGGGATCAGTGAATGTAGGGACACACAACCGGGAGACAAGGATGGTTAGTAACCACACCGGGATCAGTGGATGTAGGGACACACAACCGGGAGACAAGGATGGTTAGTAACCACACCGGGATCAATGGATGTAGGGACACACAACCGGAAGACAAGGATGGTTAGTAACCACCCCGGGATCAATGGACGTAGTGACACACAACCGGGAGACAAGGATGGTTAGTAACCACCCCGGGATCAATGGACGTAGTGACACACAACCGGGAGACATGGATGGTTAGTAACCACACCGGGATCAGTGGATGTAGGGACACACAACCGGGAGACAAGGATGGTTAGTAACCACACCGGGATCAGTGGATGTAGGGACACACAACCGGGAGACAAGGATGGTTAGTAACCACACCGGGATCAATGGATGTAGGGACACACAACCGGAAGACAAGGATGGTTAGTAACCACCCCGGGATCAATGGACGTAGTGACACACAACCGGGAGACAAGGATGGTTAGTAACCACCCCGGGATCAATGGACGTAGTGACACACAACTGGGAGACAAGGATGGTTAGTAACCACACCGGGATCAATGGATGGAGGGACACACAACCGGGAGACAAGGATGGTTAGTAACCACACCGGGATCAATGGATGTATGGACACACAGCCGGGAGACAAGGATGGTTAGTAACCACACCGGGATCAATGGATGTAGGGACACACAACCGGGAGACAAGGATGGTTAGTAACCACACCGGGTTCAATGGATGTAGGGACACAGAACCGGGAGACAAGGATGGTTAGTAACCACACCGGGATCAATGGATGGTGGGACACACAACCGGGAGACAAGGATGGTTAGTAACCACACCGGGATCAATGGATGTAGGGACACACAACCGGGAGACAAGGATGGTTAGTAACCACCCCGGGATCAATGGATGTAGGGACACACAGCCGGGAGACAAGGATGGTTAGTAACCACACCGGGATCAATGGATGTAGGGACACACAACCGGGAGACAAGGATGGTTAGTATCACACCGGGATCAATGGATGCAGGGACACACAACCGGGAGACAAGGATGGTTAGTAACCACACCGGGATCAATGGATGTAGAGACACACAACCGGGAGACAAGGATGGTTAGTAACCACACCGGGAACAATGGATGGAGGGACACACAACCGGGAGACAAGGATGGTTAGTAACCACAACGGGATCAATGGATGTAGGGACACACAGCCGGGAGACAAGGATGGTTAGTAACCACACCGGGATCAATGGATGTAGGGACAGACAACCGGGAGACAACGATGGTTAGTAATCAGCCCGGGATCAATGGATGTAGGGACACACAACCGGGAGACAAGGATGGTTATTAACCACAACGGGATCAATGGATGTAGGGACACACAACCGGGAGACAAGGTTGGTTAGTAACCACACCGGGATCAATGGATGTAGAGACACACAACCGGGAGACAAGGATGGTTAGTAACCACACCGGGATCAATGGATGGAGGGACACACAACCGGGAGACAAGGATGGTTAGTAACCACACCGGGATCAATGGATGTAGGGACACACTACCGGGAGACAAGGATGGTTAGTAACCACACCGGGATCAATGGATGTAGGGACACACAACCGGGAGACAAGGTTGGTTAGTAACCACACCGGGATCAGTGGATGTAGGGACACACAACCGGGTGACAAGGATGGTTAGTAACCACACCGGGTTCAATGGATGGAGGGACACACAACCGGGAGAAAAGGATGGTTAGTAACCACACCGGGATCAATGGATGTAGGGACACACAACCGGGAGACAAGGATGGTTAGTAACCACACCGGGATCAATGGATGTAGGGACACACATCCGGGAGACAAGGATGGTTAGTAACCACACCGAGATCAATGGATGTAGGGACACACAACCGGGAGACAAGGATGGTTAGTAACCACACCTGGATCAATGGATGTAGGGACAAACAACCGGGAGACAAGGATGGTTAGTAACCACACCGGGATCAATGGATGTAGGGACACACATCCGGGAGACAAGGATGGTTAGTAACTACACCGGGATCAATGGACGGAGGGACACACAACCGGGAGACAAGGATGGTTAGTAACCACACCTGGATCAATGGATGTAGGGACAAACAACCGGGAGACAAGGATGGTTAGTAACCACACCGGGATCAGTGGATGTAGGGACACACAACCGGGAGACAAGGATGGTTAGTGACCACACCGGGATCAATGGATGTAGGGACACACAACCGGGAGACAAGGATGGTTAGTAACCACACCGGGATCAATGGATGGAGGGACACACAACCGGGAGGTAAGGATGGTTAGTAACCACACCGGGATCAATGGATGTAGGGACACACAACCGGGAGACAATGATGGTTAGTAACCACACCGGGATCAATGGATGTAGGGACACAGAACCGGGAGACAAGGATGGTTAGTAACCACACCGGGATCAGTGGATGTAGGGACACACAACCGGGAGACAAGGATGGTTAGTAACCACACCGGGATCAGTGGATGTAGGGACACACAACCGGGAGACAAGGATGGTTAGTAACCACACCGGGATCAGTGGATGTAGGGACACACAACCGGGAGACAAGGATGGTTAGTAACCACACCGGGATCAATGGATGTAGGGACACACAACCGGGAGACAAGGATGATTAGTAACCACACCGGGATCAATGGATGTAGGGACACACAACCGGGAGACAAGGATGGTTAGTAACCACACCGGGATCAGTGGATGTAGGGACACACAACCGGGAGACAAGGATGGTTAGTAACCACACCGGGATCAGTGGATGTAGGGACACACAACCGGGAGACAAGGATGGTTAGTAACCACACCGGGATCAATGGATGTAGGGACACACAACCGGGAGACAAGGATGGTTAGTAACCACCCCGGGATCAATGGACGTAGTAACACACAACCGGGAGACAAGGATGGTTAGTAACCACCCCGGGATCAATGGACGTAGTGACACACAACCTGGAGACAAGGATGGTTAGTAACCACCCCGGGATCAATGGACGTAGTGACACACAACCGGGAGACAAGGATGGTTAGTAACCACACCGGGATCAATGGATGGAGGGACACACAACCGGGAGACAAGGATGGTTAGTAACCACACCGGGATCAATGGATGGAGGGACACACAGCCGGGAGACAAGGATGGTTAGTAACCACACCGGGATCAATGGATGTAGGGACACACAACCGGGAGACAAGGATGGTTAGTAACCACACCGGGTTCAATGGATGTAGGGACACAGAACCGGGAGACAAGGATGGTTAGTAACCACACCGGGATCAATGGATGGTGGGACACACAACCGGGAGACAAGGATGGTTAGTAACCACACCGGGTTCAATGGATGTAGGGACACACAACCGGGAGACAAGGATGGTTAGTAACCACACCGTGATCAATGGATGTAGGGACACACAACCGGGAGACAAGGATGGTTAGTAACCACACCGGGATCAATGGATGTAGGGACACACAACCGGGAGACAAGGATGGTTAGTAACCACACCGGGATCAATGGATGTAGGGACACACAGCCGGGAGACAAGGATGGTTAGTAACCACACCGGGATCAATGGATGTAGGGACACACAACCGGGAGACAAGGATGGTTAGTAACCACACCGGGATCAATGGATGTAGGGACACACAACCGGGAGACAAGGATGGTTGGTAACCACACCGGGATCAATGGATGTAGGGACACACAACCGGGAGACAAGGATGGTTAGTAACCACACCGGGAGCAATGGATGTAGAGACACACAACCGGGAGACAAGGATGGTTAGTAACC
Organism: Hypanus sabinus; assembly: GCF_030144855.1. Lineage (NCBI taxonomy): Eukaryota > Metazoa > Chordata > Chondrichthyes > Myliobatiformes > Dasyatidae > Hypanus > Hypanus sabinus. Next base: position 141,410 of record NW_026781690.1, read on the forward strand.
ACACCGGGATCAATGGATGGAGGGACACACAACCGGGAGACAAGGATGGTTAGTAACCACACCGGGATCAATGGATGTAGGGACACACAGCCGGGAGACAAGGATGGTTAGTAACCACACCGGGATCAATGGATGTAGGGACACACAACCGGGAGACAACGATGGTTAGTAACCACCCCGGGATCAATGGATGTAGGGACACACAACCGGGTGACAAGGATGGTTAGTAACCACACCGGGTTCAATGGATGGAGGGAGACACAACCGGGAGAAAAGGATGGTTAGTAACCACACCGGGATCAATGGATGTTGGGACACACAACCGGGAGACAAGGATGGTTAGTAACCACACCGGGATCAGTGGATGTAGGGACACACAACCGGGAGACAAGAATGGTTTGTGACCACACCGGGATCAATGGATGTAGGGACACACAACCGGGAGACAAGGATGGTTAGTAACCACACCGGGATCAATGGATGGAGGGACACACAACCGGGAGGTAAGGATGGTTAGTAACCACACCGGGATCAATGGATGTAGGGACACACAACCGGGAGACAATGATGGTTAGTAACCACACCGGGATCAATGGATGTAGGGACACACAACCGGGAGACAAGGATGGTTAGTAACCACACCGGGATCAGTGGATGTAGGGACACACAACCGGGAGACAAGGATGGTTAGTAACCACACCGGGATCAGTGGATGTAGGGACACACAACCGGGAGACAAGGATGGTTAGTAACCACACCGGGATCAGTGGATGTAGGGACACACAACCGGGAGACAAGGATGGTTAGTAACCACACCGGGATCAATGGATGTAGGGACACACAATCGGGAGACAAGGATGGTTAGTAACCACCCCGGGATCAATGGATGTAGGGACACACAACCGGGAGACAAGGATGGTTAGTAACCACACAGGGATCAATGGATGTAGGGACACACAACCGGGAGACAAGGATGGTTAGTAACCACCCCGGGATCAATGGACGTAGTGACACACAACCGGGAGACAAGGATGGTTAGTAACCACCCCGGGATCAATGGACGTAGTGACACACAACCGGGAGACAAGGATGGTTAGTAACCACACAGGGATCAATGGATGTAGGGACACACAACCGGGAGACAAGGATGGTTAGTAACCACCCCGGGATCAATGGACGTAGTGACACACAACCGGGAGACAAGGATGGTTAGTAACCACCCCGGGATCAATGGACGTAGTGACACACAACCGGGAGACAAGGATGGTTAGTAACCACACCGGGATCAATGGATGGAGGGACACACAACCGGGAGACAAGGATGGTTAGTAACCACACCGGGATCAATGGATGGAGGGACACACAGCCGGGAGACAAGGATGGTTAGTAACCACACCGGGATCAATGGATGTAGGGACACACAACCGGGAGACAAGGATGGTTAGTAACCACTCCGGGTTCAATGGATGTAGGGACACAGAACCGGGAGACAAGGATGGTTAGTAACCACACCGGGATCAATGGATGGTGGGACACACAACCGGGAGACAAGGATGGTTAGTAACCACACCGGGTTCAATGGATGTAGGGACACACAACCGGGAGACAAGGATGGTTAGTAACCACACCGTGATCAATGGATGTAGGGACACACAACCGGGAGACAAGGATGGTTAGTAACCACACCGGGATCAATGGATGTAGGGACACACAACCGGGAGACAAGGATGGTTAGTAACCACACCGGGATCAATGGATGTAGGGACACACAGCCGGGAGACAAGGATGGTTAGTAACCACACCGGGATCAATGGATGTAGGGACACACAACCGGGAGACAAGGATGGTTAGTAACCACACCGGGATCAATGGATGTAGAGACACACAACCGGGAGACAAGGATGGTTGGTAACCACACCGGGATCAATGGATGTAGGGACACACAACCGGGAGACAAGGGTGGTTAGTAACCACACCGGGATCAATGGATGGAGGGACACACAACCGGGAGACAAGGATGGTTAGTAACCACACCGGGATCAATGGATGTAGGGACACACAGCCGGGAGACAAGGATGGTTAGTAACCACACCGGGATCAATGGATGTAGGGACACACAACCGGGAGACAACGATGGTTAGTAACCACCCCGGGATCAATGGATGTAGGGACACACAACCGGGTGACAAGGATGGTTAGTAACCACACCGGGTTCAATGGATGGAGGGAGACACAACCGGGAGAAAAGGATGGTTAGTAACCACACCGGGATCAATGGATGTTGGGACACACAACCGGGAGACAAGGATGGTTAGTAACCACACCGGGATCAATGGATGTAGGGACACACATCCGGGAGACAAGGATGGTTAGTAACCACACCGGGATCAATGGATGTAGGGACACACAACCGGGAGACAAGGATGGTTAGTAACCACACCGGGATCAATGGACGGAGGGACACACAACCTGGAGACAAGGATGGTTAGTAACCACACCTGGATCAATGGATGTAGGGACAAACAACCGGGAGACAAGGATGGTTAGTAACCACACCGGGATCAATGGATGTAGGGACACACAACCGGGAGACAAGGATGGTTAGTAAACACACCGGGATCAATGGATGGATGGACACACAACCGGGAGACAAGGATGGTTAGTAACCACACCGGGATCAATGGATGGAGGGACACACAACCGGGAGACAAGGATGGTTAGTAACCACACCGGGATCAATGGATGTAGGGACACACAGCCGGGAGACAAGGATGGTTAGTAACCACACCGGGATCAATGGATGTAGGGACACACAACCGGGAGACAAGGATGGTTAGTAACCACACCGGGATCAGTGGATGTAGGGACACACAACCGGGAGACAAGGATGGTTAGTAACCACACCGGGATCAGTGGATGTAGGGACACACAACCGGGAGACAAGGATGGTTAGTAACCACACCGGGATCAGTGGATGTAGGGACACACAACCGGGAGACAAGGATGGTTAGTAACCACACCGGGATCAATGGATGTAGGGACACACAACCGGGAGACAAGGATGGTTAGTAACCACACCGGGTTCAATGGATGTAGGGACACAGAACCGGGAGACAAGGATGGTTAGTAACCACACCGGGATCAATGGATGGTGGGACACACAACCGGGAGACAAGGATGGTTAGTAACCACACAGGGTTCAATGGATGTAGGGACACACAACCGGGAGACAAGGATGGTTAGTAACCACACCGGGATCAATGGATGTAGGGACACACAACAGGGAGACAAGGATGGTTAGTAACCACCCCGGGATCAATGGACGTAGTGACACACAACCGGGAGACAAGGATGGTTAGTAACCACACCGGGATCAATGGATGGAGGGACACACAACCGGGAGACAAGGATGGTTAGTAACCACACCGGGATCAATGGATGTATGGACACACAGCCGGGAGACAAGGATGGTTAGTAACCACACCGGGATCAATGGATGTAGGGACACACAACCGGGAGACAAGGATGGTTAGTAACCACACCGGGTTCAATGGATGTAGGGACACAGAACCGGGAGACAAGGATGGTTAGTAACCACACCGGGATCAATGGATGGTGGGACACACAACCGGGAGACAAGGATGGTTAGTAACCACACCGGGTTAAATGGATGTAGGGACACACAACCGGGAGACAAGGATGGTTAGTAACCACACCGGGATCAATGGATGTAGGGACACACAACCGGGAGACAAGGATGGTTAGTAACCACACCGGGATCAATGGATGTAGGGACACACAACCGGGAGACAAGGATGGTTAGTAACCACACCGGGATCAATGGATGTAGGGACACACAGCCGGGAGACAAGGATGGTTAGTAACCACACCGGGATCAATGGATGTAGGGACACACAACCGGGAGACAAGGATGTTTAGTAACCACACCGGGATCAATGGATGTAGGGACACACAACCGGGAGACAAGGATGGTTAGTAACCACACCGGGATCAATGGATGTAGGGACACACAACCGGGAGACAAGGATGGTTAGTAACCACACCGGGATCAATGGATGTAGAGACACACAACCGGGAGACAAGGATGTTTAGTAACCACACCGGGATCAATGGATGTAGGGACACACAACCGGGAGACAAGGATGGTTAGTAACCACACCGGGATCAATGGATGTAGAGACACACAACCGGGAGACAAGGATGGTTAGTAACCACACCGGGATCAATTAATGGAGGGACACACAACCGGGAGACAAGGATGGTTAGTAACCACACCGGGATCAATGGATGTAGGGACACACAGCCGGGAGACAAGGATGGTTAGTAACCACACCGGGATCAATGGATGTAGGGACACACAACCGGGAGACAAGGATGGTTAGTAACCACACCGGGATCAATGGATGTAGGGACACACATCCGGGTGACAAGGATGGTTAGTAACCACACCGGGATCAATGGATGTAGGGACACACAACCGGGAGACAAGGATGGTTAGTAACAACACCGGGATCAATGGACGGAGGGACACACAACCGGGAGACAAGGATGGTTAGTAACCACACCTGGATCAATGGATGTAGGGACAAACAACCGGGAGACAAGGATGGTTATTAAACACACCGGGATCAATGGATGGAGGGACACACAACCGGGAGACAAGGATGGTTAGTAACCACACCGGGATCAATGGATGTAGGGACACACAACCGGGAGACAAGGATGGTTAGTAACCACCCCGGGATCAATGGATGTAGGGACACACAACCGGGAGACAAGGATGGTTAGTAACCACACCGGGATGAATGGCTGGAGGGACACACAACCGGGAGACAAGGATGGTTAGTAACCACACCGGGATCAATGGATGGAGGGACACACAACCGGGAGACAAGGATGGTTAGTAACCACACCGGGATCAATGTTTGTAGGGACACACAACCGGGAGACAAGGATGGTTAGTAACCACCCCGGGATCAATGGATGTAGGGACACACAACCGGGAGACCAGGATGGTTAGTAACCACCCCGGGATAAATGGATGTATGGACACACAACCGGGAGGCAAGGATGGTTAGTAACCTCCCCGGGATCAATGGATGTAGGGACACACAACCGGGAGACAAGGATGGTTAGTAACCACACCGGGATCAATGGATGGAGGGACACACAACCGGGAGACAATGATGGTTAGTAACCACACCGGGATCAATGGATGTAGGGACACACAACCGGGAGACAAGGATGGTTAGTAACCACACCGGGATCAATGAATGTAGGGACACACAACCGGGAGACAAAGATGGTTAGTAACCACACCGGGATCAATGGATGCAGGGACACACAACCGGGAGACAAGGATGGTTAGTAACCACACCGGGTTCAATGGATGTAGGGACACACAACCGGGAGACAAGGATGGTTAGTAACCACACCGGGATCAATGGATGTAGGGACACACAACCTGGAGACAAGGATGGTTAGTAACCACACCGGGATCAATGGATGTAGAGACACACGACCGGGAGACAAGGATGGTTAGTAACCACACCGGGATCAATGGATGTAGGGACACACAACCAGGAGACAAGGATGGTTAGTAACCACACCGGGATCAATGGATGTAGGGACACACAACCGGGAGACAAGGATGGTTAGTAACCACACCGGAATCAATGGATGTAGGGACACACAACCGGGAGACAAGGATGGTTAGTAACCACCCCGGGATCAATGGACGTAGTGACACACAACCGGGAGACAAGGATGGTTAGTAACCACCCCGGGATCAATGGACGTAGTGACACACAACCGGGAGACAAGGATGGTTAGTAACCACACCGGGATCAATGGATGGAGGGACACACAACCGGGAGACAAGGATGGTTAGTAACCACACCGGGATCAATGGATGTATGGACACACAGCCGGGAGACAAGGATGGTTAGTAACCACACCGGGATCAATGGATGTAGGGACACACAACCGGGAGACAAGGATGGTTAGTAACCACACCGGGTTCAATGGATGTAGGGACACAGAACCGGGAGACAAGGATGGTTAGTAACCACACCGGGATCAATGGATGGTGGGACACACAACCGGGAGACAAGGATGGTTAGTAACCACACCGGGTTAAATGGATGTAGGGACACACAACCGGGAGACAAGGATGGTTAGTAACCACACCGGGATCAATGGATGTAGGGACACACAACCGGGAGACAAGGATGGTTAGTAACCACATCGGGATCAATGGATGTAGGGACACACAACCGGGAGACAAGGATGGTTAGTAACCACACCGGGATCAATGGATGTAGGGACACACAGCCGGGAGACAAGGATGGTTAGTAACCACACCGGGATCAATGGATTTAGGGACACACAACCGGGAGACAAGGATGGTTAGTAATCACACCGGGATCAATGGATGTAGAGACACACAACCGGGAGACAAGGATGGTTAGTAAACACACCGGGATCAATTAATGGAGGGACACATAACCGGGAGACAAGGATGGTTAGTAACCACACCGGGATCAATGGATGTAGGGACACACAGCCGGGAGACAAGGATGGTTAGTAACCACACCGTGATCAATGGATGTAGGGACACACAACCGGGAGACAACGATGGATAGTAACCACCCCGGGATCAATGGATGTAGGGACACACAACCGGGAGACAAGGATGGTTAGTAACCACACCGGGATCAATGGATGTAGGCACACACATCCGGGAGACAAGGATGGTTAGTAACCACACCGGGATCAATGGATGTAGGGACACACAACCGGGAGACAAGGATGGTTAGTAACAACACCGGGATCAATGGACGGAGGGACACACAACCGGGAGACAAGGATGGTTACTAACCACACCTGGATCAATGGATGTAGGGACAAACAACCGGGAGACAAGGATGGTTAGTAAACACACCGGGATCAATGGATGGAGGGACACACAACCGGGAGACAAGGATGGTTAGTAACCACACCGGGATCAATGGATGTAGGGACACACAACCGGGAGACAAGGATGGTTAGTAACCACCCCGGGATCAATGGATGTAGGGACACACAACCGGGAGACAAGGATGGTTAGTAACCACACCGGGATCAATGGCTGGAGGGACACACAACCGGGAGACAAGGATGGTTAGTAACCACACCGGGATCAATGGATGGAGGGACACACAACCGGGAGACAAGGATGGTTAGTAACCACACCGGGATCAATGTTTGTAGGGACACACAACCGGGAGACAAGGATGGTTAGTAACCACCCCGGGATCAATGGATGTAGGGACACACAACCGGGAGACCAGGATGGTTAGTAACCACCCCGGGATCAATGGATGTATGGACACACAACCGGGAGGCAAGGATGGTTAGTAACCTGCCCGGGATCAATGGATGTAGGGACACACGACCGGGAGACAAGGATGGTTAGTAACCACACCGGGATCAATGGATGTAGGGACACACAACCGGGAGACAAGGATGGTTAGTAACCACACCGGGATCAATGGATGTAGGGACAAACAACCGGGAGACAAGGATGGTTAGTAACCACACCGGGATCAATGGATGTAGAGACACAGAACCGGGAGACAAGGATGGTTAGTAACCACATATTGATCAATGGATGAAGGGACACACAACCGGGAGACAAGGATGGTTAGTAACCACACCGGGATCAATGGATGTAGGGACACACAAACGGGAGACAAGGATGGTGAGTAACCACACCGGGATCCATGGATGGAGGGACACACAACCGGGAGACAAGGATGGTTAGTAACCACACCGGGATCAATGGATGTAGGGACACACAACAGGGAGACAAGGATGTTTAGTAACCACACCGGGATCAATGGATGTAGGGACACACAACCGGGAGACAAGGATGGTTAGTAACCACACCGGGATCAATGGATGGAGGGACACACAACCGGGAGACAAGGATGGTTATTAACAACACCGGGATCAATGGATGGAGGGACACAGAACCGGGAGACAAGGATGGTTAGTAACCACACCGGGATCAATGGATGTAGGGACACACAACCGGGAGACAAGGATGGTTAGTAACCACACCGGGATCAATGGATGTAGGGACACACAACCGGGAGACAAGGATGGTTAGTAACCACACCGGGTTCAATGGATGGAGGGACACACAACCGGGAGAAAAGGATGGTTAGTAACCACACCGGGATCAATGGATGTAGGGACACACAACCGGGAGACAAGGATGGTTAGTAACCACACCGGGATCAATGGATGTAGGGACACACAACCACGAGACAAGGATGGTTAGTAACCACACCGGGATCAATGGATGTAGGGACACACAACCGGGAGACAAGGATGGTTAGTAACCACCCCGGGATCAATGGATGGAGGGACACACAACCGGGAGACAAGGATGGTTAGTAAACACACGGGGATCAATGGATGGAGGGACACACAACCGGGAGACAAGGATGGTTAGTAACCACACCGGGATCAATGGATGTAGGGACACACAACCGGGAGACAAGGATGGTTAGTAAACACACCGGGATCAGTGGATGTAGGGACACACAACCGGGAGACAAGGATGGTTAGAAACCACACCGGGATCAGTGGATGTAGGGACACACAACCGGGAGACAAGGATGGTTAGTAACCACACCGGGATCAATGGATGTAGGGACACACAACCGGGAGACAAGGATGGTTAGTAAACACACCGGGATCAATGGATGTAGGGACACACAACCGGGAGACAAGGATGGTTAGTAACCACACCGGGATCAATGGATGTAGGGACACACAACCGGGAGACAAGGATGGTTAGTAACCACACCGGGATCAATGGATGTAGGGACACACAACCGGGAGACAAGGATGGTTAGTAACCACACCGGGATCAGTGGATGTAGGGACACACAACCGGGAGACAAGGATGGTTAGTAACCACACCGGGATCAATGGATGCAGGGACACACAACCGGGAGACAAGGATGGTTAGTAACCACACCGGGTTCAATGGATGTAGGGACACACAACCGGGAGACAAGGATGGTTAGTAACCACACCGGGATCAATGGATGTAGGGACACACAACCGGGAGACAAGGATGATTAGTAACCACACCGGGATCAATGGATGTTGGGACAAACAACCGGGAGACAAGGATGGTTAGTAACCACACCGGGATCAATGGATGTAGAGACACACAACCGGGAGACAAGGATGGTTAATAACCACACCGGGATCAATGGATGAAGGGACACACAACCGGGAGACAAGGATGGTTCGTAACCACACCGGGATCAATGGATGTAGGGACACACAACCGGGAGACAAGGATGGTTAGTAACCACACCGGGATCAATGGATGGAGGGACACACAACCGGGAGACAAGGATGGTTATTAACAACACCGGGATCAATGGATGGAGGGACACACAACCGGGAGACAAAGATGGTTAGTAACCACACCGGGATCAATGGATGTAGGGACACACAACCGGGAGACAAGGATGGTTAGTAACCACACCGGGATCAATGGATGTAGGGACACACAACCGGGAGACAAGGATGGTTAGTAACCACCCCGGGATCAATGGATGGAGGGACACACAACCGGGAGACAAGGATGGTTAGTAACCACACGGGGATCAAAGGATGGAGGGACACACAACCGGGAGACAAGGATGGTTAGTAACCACACCGGGATCAATGGATGTAGGGACACACATCCGGGAGACAAGGATGGTTAGTAACCACACCGGGATCAGTGGATGTAGGGACACACAACCGGGAGACAAGGATGGTTAGAAACCACAACGGGATCAGTGGATGTAGGGACACACAACCGGGAGACAAGGATGGTTAGTAACCACACCGGGATCAATGGATGTAGGGACACACAACCGGGAGACAAGGATGGTTAGTAACCACACCGGGATCAATGGATGTAGGGACACACAACCGGGAGACAAGGATGGTTAGTAACCACACCGGGATCAATGGATGTAGGGACACACAACCGGCAGACAAGGATGGTTAGTAACCACACCGGGATCAATGGATGTAGGGACACACAACCGGGAGACAAGGATGGTTAGTAACCACACCGGGATCAGTGGATGTAGGGACACACAACCGGGAGACAAGGATGGTTAGTAACCACACCGGGATCAATGGATGTAGGGACACACAACCGGGAGACAAGGATGGTTAGAAACCACACCGGGATCAATGGATGTAGGGACACACAACCGGGAGACAAGGATGGTTAGTAACCACACCGGGATCAGTGGATGTAGGGACACACAACCGGGAGACAACGATGGTTAGTAACCACCCCGGGTTCAATGGATGTAGGGACACACAACCGGGTGACAAGGATGGTTAGTAACCACACCGGGTTCAATGGATGGAGGGACACACAACCGGGAGAAAAGGATGGTTAGTAACCACACCGGGATCAATGGATGTAGGGACACACAACCGGGAGACAAGGATGGTTAGTAACCACACCGGGATCAATGGATGTAGGGACACACATCCGGGAGACAAGGATGGTTAGTAACCACACCGGGATCAATGGATGTAGGGACACACAACCGGGAGACAAGGATGGTTAGTAACAACACCGGGAACAATGGACGGAGGGACACACAACCGGGAGACAAGGATGGTTAGTAACCACACCTGGATCAATGGATGTAGGGACAAACAACCGGGAGACAAGGATGGTTAGTAACCACACCGGGATCAATGGATGTAGGGACACACAACCGGGAGACAAGGATGGTTAGTAAACACACCGGGATCAATGGATGGAGGGACACACAACCGGGAGACAAGGATGGTTAGTAACCACATCGGGATCAATGGATGTAGGGACACAGAACCGGGAGACAAGGATGGTTAGTAACCTCCCCGGGATCAATGGATGTAGGGACACACAACCGGGAGACAAGGATGGTTAGTAACCACACCGGGATCAATGGATGTAGGGACACACAACCGGGAGACAAGGATGGTTAGTAAACACACCGGGATCAATGGATGTAGGGACACACAACCGGGAGACAAGGATGGTTAGTAACCACACCGGGATCAATGGATGTAGGGACACACAACCGGGAGACAAGGATGGTTAGTAACCACACCGGGATCAATGGATGTAGGGACACACAACCGGGAGACAAGGATGGTTAGTAACCACACCGGGATCAGTGGATGTAGGGACACACAACCGGGAGACAAGGATGGTTAGTAACCACACCGGGATCAATGGATGCAGGGACACACAACCGGGAGACAAGGATGGTTAGTAACCACACCGGGTTCAATGGATGTAGGGACACACAACCGGGAGACAAGGATGGTTAGTAACCACACCGGGATCAATGGATGTAGGGACACACAACCGGGAGACAAGGATGATTAGTAACCACACCGGGATCAATGGATGTTGGGACAAACAACCGGGAGACAAGGATGGTTAGTAACCACACCGGGATCAATGGATGTAGAGACACACAACCGGGAGACAAGGATGGTTAATAACCACACCGGGATCAATGGATGAAGGGACACACAACCGGGAGACAAGGATGGTTCGTAACCACACCGGGATCAATGGATGTAGGGACACACAACCGGGAGACAAGGATGGTTAGTAACCACACCGGGATCAATGGATGGAGGGACACACAACCGGGAGACAAGGATGGTTATTAACAACACCGGGATCAATGGATGGAGGGACACACAACCGGGAGACAAAGATGGTTAGTAACCACACCGGGATCAATGGATGTAGGGACACACAACCGGGAGACAAGGATGGTTAGTAACCACACCGGGATCAATGGATGTAGGGACACACAACCGGGAGACAAGGATGGTTAGTAACCACCCCGGGATCAATGGATGGAGGGACACACAACCGGGAGACAAGGATGGTTAGTAACCACACGGGGATCAATGGATGGAGGGACACACAACCGGGAGACAAGGATGGTTAGTAACCACACCGGGATCAATGGATGTAGGGACACACATCCGGGAGACAAGGATGGTTAGTAACCACACCGGGATCAGTGGATGTAGGGACACACAACCGGGAGACAAGGATGGTTAGAAACCACAACGGGATCAGTGGATGTAGGGACACACAACCGGGAGACAAGGATGGTTAGTAACCACACCGGGATCAATGGATGTAGGGACACACAACCGGGAGACAAGGATGGTTAGTAACCACACCGGGATCAATGGATGTAGGGACACACAACCGGGAGACAAGGATGGTTAGTAACCATACCGGGATCAATGGATGTAGGGACACACAACCGGCAGACAAGGATGGTTAGTAACCACACCGGGATCAATGGATGTAGGGACACACAACCGGGAGACAAGGATGGTTAGTAACCACACCGGGATCAGTGGATGTAGGGACACACAACCGGGAGACAAGGATGGTTAGTAACCACACCGGGATCAATGGATGTAGGGACACACAACCGGGAGACAAGGATGGTTAGAAACCACACCGGGATCAATGGATGTAGGGACACACAACCGGGAGACAAGGATGGTTAGTAACCACACCGGGATCAGTGGATGTAGGGACACACAACCGGGAGACAACGATGGTTAGTAACCACCCCGGGTTCAATGGATGTAGGGACACACAACCGGGTGACAAGGATGGTTAGTAACCACACCGGGTTCAATGGATGGAGGGACACACAACCGGGAGAAAAGGATGGTTAGTAACCACACCGGGATCAATGGATGTAGGGACACACAACCGGGAGACAAGGATGGTTAGTAACCACACCGGGATCAATGGATGTAGGGACACACATCCGGGAGACAAGGATGGTTAGTAACCACACCGGGATCAATGGATGTAGGGACACACAACCGGGAGACAAGGATGGTTAGTAACAACACCGGGAACAATGGACGGAGGGACACACAACCGGGAGACAAGGATGGTTAGTAACCACACCTGGATCAATGGATGTAGGGACAAACAACCGGGAGACAAGGATGGTTAGTAACCACACCGGGATCAATGGATGTAGGGACACACAACCGGGAGACAAGGATGGTTAGTAAACACACCGGGATCAATGGATGGAGGGACACACAACCGGGAGACAAGGATGGTTAGTAACCACATCGGGATCAATGGATGTAGGGACACACAACCGGGAGACAAGGATGGTTAGTAACCTCCCCGGGATCAATGGATGTAGGGACACACAACCGGGAGACAAGGATGGTTAGTAACCACACCGGGATCAATGGCTGGAGGGACACACAACCGGGAGACAAGGATGGTTAGTAACCACACCGGGATCAATGGATGGAGGGACACACAACCGGGAGACAAGGATGGTTAGTAACCACACCGGGATCAATGGATGTAGGGACACACAACCGGGAGACAAGGATGGTTAGTAACCACCCCGGGATCAATGGATGTAGGGACACACAACCGGGAGACCAGGATGGTTAGTAACCACCCCGGGATCAATGGATGTATGGACACACAACCGGGAGGCAAGGATGGTTAGTAACCTCCCCAGGATCAATGGATGTAGGGGCACACAACCGGGAGACAAGGATGGTTAGTAACCACACCGGGATCAATGGATGGACGGACACACAACCGGGAGACAAAGATGGTTAGTAACCACACCGGGATCAATGGATGTAGGGACAGACAACCGGGAGACAAGGATGGTTAGTAACCACACCGGGATCAATGAATGTAGGGACACACAACCGGGAGACAAAGATGGTTAGTAACCACACCGGGATCAATGGATGCAGGGACACACAACCGGGAGACAAGGATGGTTAGTAACCACACCGGGTTCAATGGATGTAGGGACACACAACCGGGAGACAAGGATGGTTAGTAACCACACCGGGATCAATGGATGTAGGGACACACAACCGGCAGACAAGGATGGTTAGTAACCACACCGGGATCAATGGATGTAGAGACACACGACCGGGAGACAAGGATGGTTAGTAACCACACCGGGATCAATGGATGTAGGGACACACAACCGGGAGACATGGATGGTTAGTAACCACACCGGAATCAATGGATGTAGGGACAAACAACCGGGAGACAAGGATGGTTAGTAACCACACCGGGATCAATGGATGTAGAGACACACAACCGGGAGACAAGGATGGTTAGTAACCACACCTTGATCAATGGATGAAGGGACACACAACCGGGAGACAAGGATGGTTAGTAACCACACCGGGATCAATGGATGTAGGGACACACAACCGGGAGACAAGGATGGTGAGTAACCACACCGGGATCCATGGATGGAGGGACACACAACCGGGAGACAAGGATGGTTAGTAACCACACCGGGATCAATGGATGTAGGGACACACAACAGGGAGACAAGGATGGTTAGTAACCACACCGGGATCAATGGATGTAGGGACACACAACCGGGAGAAAAGGATGGTTAGTAACCACACCGGGATCAATGGATGGAGGGACACACAACCGGGAGACAAGGATGGTTATTAACAACACCGGGATCAATGGATGGAGGGACACACAACCGGGAGACAAGGATGGTTAGTAACCACACCGGGATCAATGGATGTAGGGACACACAACCGGGAGACAAGGATGGTTAGTAACCACACCGGGATCAATGGATGTAGGGACACACAACCGGGAGACAAGGATGGTTAGTAACCACACCTGGTTCAATGGATGGAGGGACACACAACCGGGAGAAAAGGATGGTTAGTAACCACACCGGGATCAATGGATGTAGGGACACACAACCGGGAGGCAAGGATGGTTAGTAACCACACCGGGATCAATGGATGTAGGGACACACAACCGGGAGACAAGGATGGTTAGTAACCACCCCGGGATCAATGGATGGAGGGACACACAACCGGGAGACAAGGAAGGTTAGTAACCACACGGGGATCAATTGATGGAGGGACACACAACCGGGAGACAAGGATGGTTAGTAACCACACCGGGATCAATGGATGTAGGGACACACAACCGGGAGACAAGGATGGTTAGTAAACACACCGGGATCAGTGGATGTAGGGACACACAACCGGGAGACAAGGATGGTTAGAAACCACACCGGGATCAGTGGATGTAGGGACACACAACCGGGAGACAAGGATGGTTAGTAACCACACCGGGATCAATGGATGTAGGGACACACAACCGGGAGACAAGAATGGTTTGTAACCACACCGGGATCAATGGATATAGGGACACACAACCGGGAGACAAGGATGGTTAGTAACCACACCGGGATCAATGGATGTAGGGACACACAACCGGGAGACCAGGATGGTTAGTAACCACCCCGGGATCAATGGATGTATGGACACACAACCGGGAGGCAAGGATGGTTAGTAACCTGCCCGGGATCAATGGATGTAGGGACACACGACCGGGAGACAAGGATGGTTAGTAACCACACCGGGATCAATGGATGTAGGGACACACAACCGGGAGACAAGGATGGTTAGTAACCACACCGGGATCAATGGATGTAGGGACAAACAACCGGGAGACAAGGATGGTTAGTAACCACACCGGGATCAATGGATGTAGAGACACAGAACCGGGAGACAAGGATGGTTAGTAACCACACCGTGATCAATGGATGAAGGGACACACAACCGGGAGACAAGGATGGTTAGTAACCACACCGGGATCAATGGATGTAGGGACACACAAACGGGAGACAAGGATGGTGAGTAACCACACCGGGATCCATGGATGGAGGGACACACAACCGGGAGACAAGGATGGTTAGTAACCACACCGGGATCAATGGATGTAGGGACACACAACAGGGAGACAAGGATGTTTAGTAACCACACCGGGATCAATGGATGTAGGGACACACAACCGGGAGACAAGGATGGTTAGTAACCACACCGGGATCAATGGATGGAGGGACACACAACCGGGAGACAAGGATGGTTATTAACAACACCGGGATCAATGGATGGAGGGACACAGAACCGGGAGACAAGGATGGTTAGTAACCACACCGGGATCAATGGATGTAGGGACACACAACCGGGAGACAAGGATGGTTAGTAACCACACCGGGATCAATGGATGTAGGGACACACAACCGGGAGACAAGGATGGTTAGTAACCACACCGGGTTCAATGGATGGAGGGACACACAACCGGGAGAAAAGGATGGTTAGTAACCACACCGGGATCAATGGATGTAGGGACACACAACCGGGAGACAAGGATGGTTAGTAACCACATCGGGATCAATGGATGTAGGGACACACAACCACGAGACAAGGATGGTTAGTAACCACACCGGGATCAATGGATGTAGGGACACACAACCGGGAGACAAGGATGGTTAGTAACCACCCCGGGATCAATGGATGGAGGGACACACAACCGGGAGACAAGGATGGTTAGTAAACACACGGGGATCAATGGATGGAGGGACACACAACCGGGAGACAAGGATGGTTAGTAACCACACCGGGATCAATGGATGTAGGGACACACAACCGGGAGACAAGGATGGTTAGTAAACACACCGGGATCAGTGGATGTAGGGACACACAACCGGGAGACAAGGATGGTTAGAAACCACACCGGGATCAGTGGATGTAGGGACACACAACCGGGAGACAAGGATGGTTAGTAACCACACCGGGATCAATGGATGTAGGGACACACAACCGGGAGACAAGGATGGTTAGTAAACACACCGGGATCAATGGATGTAGGGACACACAACCGGGAGACAAGGATGGTTAGTAACCACACCGGGATCAATGGATGTAGGGACACACAACCGGGAGACAAGGATGGTTAGTAACCACACCGGGATCAATGGATGTAGGGACACACAACCGGGAGACAAGGATGGTTAGTAACCACACCGGGATCAGTGGATGTAGGGACACACAACCGGGAGACAAGGATGGTTAGTAACCACACCGGGATCAATGGATGCAGGGACACACAACCGGGAGACAAGGATGGTTAGTAACCACACCGGGTTCAATGGATGTAGGGATACACAACCGGGAGACAAGGATGGTTAGTAACCACACCGGGATCAATGGATGTAGGGACACACAACCGGGAGACAAGGATGGTTAGTAACCACACCGGGATCAATGGATGTTGGGACAAACAACCGGGAGACAAGGATGGTTAGTAACCACACCGGGATCAATGGATGTAGAGACACACAACCGGGAGACAAGGATGGTTAATAACCACACCGGGATCAATGGATGAAGGGACACACAACCGGGAGACAAGGATGGTTAGTAACCACACCGGGATCAATGGATGTAGGGACACACAACCGGGAGACAAGGATGGTTAGTAACCACACCGGGATCAATGGATGGAGGGACACACAACCGGGAGACAAGGATGGTTATTAACAACACCGGGATCAATGGATGGAGGGACACACAACCGGGAGACAAAGATGGTTAGTAACCACACCGGGATCAATGGATGTAGGGACACACAACCGGGAGACAAGGATGGTTAGTAACCACACCGGGATCAATGGATGTAGGGACACACAACCGGGAGACAAGGATGGTTAGTAACCACCCCGGGATCAATGGATGGAGGGACACACAACCGGGAGACAAGGATGGTTAGTAACCACACGGGGATCAATGGATGGAGGGACACACAACCGGGAGACAAGGATGGTTAGTAACCACACCGGGATCAATGGATGTAGGGACACACAACCGGGAGACAAGGATGGTTAGTAACCACACCGGGATCAATGGATGGAGGGACACACAACCGGGAGACAAGGATGGTTATTAACAACACCGGGATCAATGGATGGAGGGACATCCGGGAGACAAGGATGGTTAGTAACCACACCGGGATCAGTGGATGTAGGGACACACAACCGGGAGACAAGGATGGTTAGAAACCACAACGGGATCAGTGGATGTAGGGACACACAACCGCGAGACAAGGATGGTTAGTAACCACACCGGGATCAATGGATGTAGGGACACACAACCGGGAGACAAGGATGGTTAGTAACCACACCGGGATCAATGGATGTAGGGACACACAACCGGGAGACAAGGATGGTTAGTAACCACACCGGGATCAATGGATGTAGGGACACACAACCGGGAGACAAGGATGGTTAGTAACCACACCGGGATCAGTGGATGTAGGGACACACAACCGGGAGACAAGGATGGTTAGTAACCACACCGGGATCAATGGATGTAGGGACACACAACCGGGAGACAAGGATGGTTAGAAACCACACCGGGATCAATGGATGTAGGGACACACAACCGGGAGACAAGGATGGTTAGTAACCACACCGGGATCAGTGGATGTAGGGACACACAACCGGGAGACAACGATGGTTAGTAACCACCCCGGGTTCAATGGATGTAGGGACACACAACCGGGTGACAAGGATGGTTAGTAACCACACCGGGTTCAATGGATGGAGGGACACACAACCGGGAGAAAAGGATGGTTAGTAACCACACCGGGATCAATGGATGTAGGGACACACAACCGGGAGACAAGGATGGTTAGTAACCACACCGGGATCAATGGATGTAGGGACACACATCCGGGAGACAAGGATGGTTAGTAACCACACCGGGATCAATGGATGTAGGGACACACAACCGGGAGACAAGGATGGTTAGTAACAACACCGGGAACAATGGACGGAGGGACACACAACCGGGAGACAAGGATGGTTAGTAACCACACCTGGATCAATGGATGTAGGGACAAACAACCGGGAGACAAGGATGGTTAGTAACCACACCGGGATCAATGGATGTAGGGACACACAACCGGGAGACAAGGATGGTTAGTAAACACACCGGGATCAATGGATGGAGGGACACACAACCGGGAGACAAGGATGGTTAGTAACCACATCGGGATCAATGGATGTAGGGACACACAACCGGGAGACAAGGATGGTTAGTAACCTCCCCGGGATCAATGGATGTAGGGACACACAACCGGGAGACAAGGATGGTTAGTAACCACACCGGGATCAATGGCTGGAGGGACACACAACCGGGAGACAAGGATGGTTAGTAACCACACCGGGATCAATGGATGGAGGGACACACAACCGGGAGACAAGGATGGTTAGTAACCACACCGGGATCAATGGATGTAGGGACACACAACCGGGAGACAAGGATGGTTAGTAACCACCCCGGGATCAATGGATGTAGGGACACACAACCGGGAGACCAGGATGGTTAGTAACCACCCCGGGATCAATGGATGTATGGACACACAACCGGGAGGCAAGGATGGTTAGTAACCTCCCCAGGATCAATGGATGTAGGGGCACACAACCGGGAGACAAGGATGGTTAGTAACCACACCGGGATCAATGGATGGAGGGACACACAACCGGGAGACAAAGATGGTTAGTAACCACACCGGGATCAATGGATGTAGGGACACACAACCGGGAGACAAGGATGGTTAGTAACCACACCGGGATCAATGAATGTAGGGACACACAACCGGGAGACAAAGATGGTTAGTAACCACACCGGGATCAATGGATGCAGGGACACACAACCGGGAGACAAGGATGGTTAGTAACCACACCGGGTTCAATGGATGTAGGGACACACAACCGGGAGACAAGGATGGTTAGTAACCATACCGGGATCAATGGATGTAGGGACACACAACCGGCAGACAAGGATGGTTAGTAACCACACCGGGATCAATGGATGTAGAGACACACGACCGGGAGACAAGGATGGTTAGTAACCACACCGGGATCAATGGATGTAGGGACACACAACCGGGAGACATGGATGGTTAGTAACCACACCGGGATCAATGGATGTAGGGACAAACAACCGGGAGACAAGGATGGTTAGTAACCACACCGGGATCAATGGATGTAGAGACACACAACCGGGAGACAAGGATGGTTAGTAACCACACCTTGATCAATGGATGAAGGGACACACAACCGGGAGACAAGGATGGTTAGTAACCACACCGGGATCAATGGATGTAGGGACACACAACCGGGAGACAAGGATGGTGAGTAACCACACCGGGATCCATGGATGGAGGGACACACAACCGGGAGACAAGGATGGTTAGTAACCACACCGGGATCAATGGATGTAGGGACACACAACAGGGAGACAAGGATGGTTAGTAACCACACCGGGATCAATGGATGTAGGGACACACAACCGGGAGAAAAGGATGGTTAGTAACCACACCGGGATCAATGGATGGAGGGACACACAACCGGGAGACAAGGATGGTTATTAACAACACCGGGATCAATGGATGGAGGGACACACAACCGGGAGACAAGGATGGTTAGTAACCACACCGGGATCAATGGATGTAGGGACACACAACCGGGAGACAAGGATGGTTAGTAACCACACCGGGATCAATGGATGTAGGGACACACAACCGGGAGACAAGGATGGTTAGTAACCACACCTGGTTCAATGGATGGAGGGACACACAACCGGGAGAAAAGGATGGTTAGTAACCACACCGGGATCAATGGATGTAGGGACACACAACCGGGAGGCAAGGATGGTTAGTAACCACACCGGGATCAATGGATGTAGGGACACACAACCGGGAGACAAGGATGGTTAGTAACCACCCCGGGATCAATGGATGGAGGGACACACAACCGGGAGACAAGGATGGTTAGTAACCACACGGGGATCAATTGATGGAGGGACACACAACCGGGAGACAAGGATGGTTAGTAACCACACCGGGATCAATGGATGTAGGGACACACAACCGGGAGACAAGGATGGTTAGTAAACACACCGGGATCAGTGGATGTAGGGACACACAACCGGGAGACAAGGATGGTTAGAAACCACACCGGGATCAGTGGATGTAGGGACACACAACCGGGAGACAAGGATGGTTAGTAACCACACCGGGATCAATGGATGTAGGGACACACAACCGGGAGACAAGAATGGTTAGTAACCACACCGGGATCAATGGATATAGGGACACACAACCGGGAGACAAGGATGGTTAGTAACCACACCGGGATCAATGGATGTAGGGACACACAACCGGGAGACAAGGATGGTTAGTAACCACACCGGGATCAATGGATGTAGGGACACACAACCGGGAGACAAGGATGGTTAGTAACCACACCGGGATCAGTGGATGTAGGGACACACAACCGGGAGACAAGGATGGTTAGTAACCACACCGGGACCAATGGATGCAGGGACACACAACCGGGAGACAAGGATGGTTAGTAACCACACCGGGTTCAATGGATGTAGGGACACACAACCGGGAGACAAGGATGGTTAGTAACCACACCGGGATCAATGGATGTAGGGACACACAACCGGGAGACAAGGATGGTTAGTAACCACACCGGGATCAGTGGATGTAGGGACACACAACCGGGAGACAAGGATGGTTAGTAACCACACCGGGATCAATGGATGTAGCGACACACAACCGGCAGACAAGGATGGTTAGTAACCACACCGGGATCAATGGATGTAGGGACACACAACCGGGAGACAAGGATGGTTAGTAACCACACCGGGATCAATGGATGTAGGGACACACAACCGGCAGACAAGGATGGTTAGTAACCACACCGGGATCAATGGATGTAGGGACACACAACCGGGAGACAAGGATGGTTAGTAACCACACCGGGATCAGTGGATGTAGGGACACACAACCGGGAGACAAGGATGGTTAGTAACCACACCGGGATCAATGGATGTAGGGACACACAACCGGGAGACAAGGATGGTTAGAAACCACACCGGGATCAATGGATGTAGGGACACACAACCGGGAGACAAGGATGGTTAGTAACCACACCGGGATCAGTGGATGTAGGGACACACAACCGGGAGACAACGATGGTTAGTAACCACCCCGGGTTCAATGGATGTAGGGACACACAACCGGGTGACAAGGATGGTTAGTAACCACACCGGGTTCAATGGATGGAGGGACACACAACCGGGAGAAAAGGATGGTTAGTAACCACACCGGGATCAATGGATGTAGGGACACACAACCGGGAGACAAGGATGGTTAGTAACCACACCGGGATCAATGGATGTAGGGACACACATCCGGGAGACAAGGATGGTTAGTAACCACACCGGGATCAATGGATGTAGGGACACACAACCGGGAGACAAGGATGGTTAGTAACAACACCGGGAACAATGGACGGAGGGACACACAACCGGGAGACAAGGATGGTTAGTAACCACACCTGGATCAATGGATGTAGGGACAAACAACCGGGAGACAAGGATGGTTAGTAACCACACCGGGATCAATGGATGTAGGGACACACAACCGGGAGACAAGGATGGTTAGTAAACACACCGGGATCAATGGATGGAGGGACACACAACCGGGAGACAAGGATGGTTAGTAACCACATCGGGATCAATGGATGTAGGGACACACAACCGGGAGACAAGGATGGTTAGTAACCTCCCCGGGATCAATGGATGTAGGGACACACAACCGGGAGACAAGGATGGTTAGTAACCACACCGGGATCAATGGCTGGAGGGACACACAACCGGGAGACAAGGATGGTTAGTAACCACACCGGGATCAATGGATGGAGGGACACACAACCGGGAGACAAGGATGGTTAGTAACCACACCGGGATCAATGGATGTAGGGACACACAACCGGGAGACAAGGATGGTTAGTAACCACCCCGGGATCAATGGATGTAGGGACACACAACCGGGAGACCAGGATGGTTAGTAACCACCCCGGGATCAATGGATGTATGGACACACAACCGGGAGGCAAGGATGGTTAGTAACCTCCCCAGGATCAATGGATGTAGGGGCACACAACCGGGAGACAAGGATGGTTAGTAACCACACCGGGATCAATGGATGGAGGGACACACAACCGGGAGACAAAGATGGTTAGTAACCACACCGGGATCAATGGATGTAGGGACACACAACCGGGAGACAAGGATGGTTAGTAACCACACCGGGATCAATGAATGTAGGGACACACAACCGGGAGACAAAGATGGTTAGTAACCACACCGGGATCAATGGATGCAGGGACACACAACCGGGAGACAAGGATGGTTAGTAACCACACCGGGTTCAATGGATGTAGGGACACACAACCGGGAGACAAGGATGGTTAGTAACCATACCGGGATCAATGGATGTAGGGACACACAACCGGCAGACAAGGATGGTTAGTAACCACACCGGGATCAATGGATGTAGAGACACACGACCGGGAGACAAGGATGGTTAGTAACCACACCGGGATCAATGGATGTAGGGACACACAACCGGGAGACATGGATGGTTAGTAACCACACCGGGATCAATGGATGTAGGGACAAACAACCGGGAGACAAGGATGGTTAGTAACCACACCGGGATCAATGGATGTAGAGACACACAACCGGGAGACAAGGATGGTTAGTAACCACACCTTGATCAATGGATGAAGGGACACACAACCGGGAGACAAGGATGGTTAGTAACCACACCGGGATCAATGGATGTAGGGACACACAACCGGGAGACAAGGATGGTGAGTAACCACACCGGGATCCATGGATGGAGGGACACACAACCGGGAGACAAGGATGGTTAGTAACCACACCGGGATCAATGGATGTAGGGACACACAACAGGGAGACAAGGATGGTTAGTAACCACACCGGGATCAATGGATGTAGGGACACACAACCGGGAGAAAAGGATGGTTAGTAACCACACCGGGATCAATGGATGGAGGGACACACAACCGGGAGACAAGGATGGTTATTAACAACACCGGGATCAATGGATGGAGGGACACACAACCGGGAGACAAGGATGGTTAGTAACCACACCGGGATCAATGGATGTAGGGACACACAACCGGGAGACAAGGATGGTTAGTAACCACACCGGGATCAATGGATGTAGGGACACACAACCGGGAGACAAGGATGGTTAGTAACCACACCTGGTTCAATGGATGGAGGGACACACAACCGGGAGAAAAGGATGGTTAGTAACCACACCGGGATCAATGGATGTAGGGACACACAACCGGGAGGCAAGGATGGTTAGTAACCACACCGGGATCAATGGATGTAGGGACACACAACCGGGAGACAAGGATGGTTAGTAACCACCCCGGGATCAATGGATGGAGGGACACACAACCGGGAGACAAGGATGGTTAGTAACCACACGGGGATCAATTGATGGAGGGACACACAACCGGGAGACAAGGATGGTTAGTAACCACACCGGGATCAATGAATGTAGGGACACACAACCGGGAGACAAGGATGGTTAGTAAACACACCGGGATCAGTGGATGTAGGGACACACAACCGGGAGACAAGGATGGTTATAAACCACACCGGGATCAGTGGATGTAGGGACACACAACCGGGGGACAAGGATGGTTAGTAACCACACCGGGATCAATGGATGTAGGGACACACAACCGGGAGACAAGAATGGTTAGTAACCACACCGGGATCAATGGATATAGGGACACACAACCGGGAGACAAGGATGGTTAGTAACCACACCGGGATCAATGGATGTAGGGACACACAACCGGGAGACAAGGATGGTTAGTAACCACACCGGGATCAATGGATGTAGGGACACACAACCGGGAGACAAGGATGGTTAGTAACCACACCGGGATCAGTGGATGTAGGGACACACAACCGGGAGACAAGGATGGTTAGTAACCACACCGGGACCAATGGATGCAGGGACACACAACCGGGAGACAAGGATGGTTAGTAACCACACCGGGTTCAATGGATGTAGGGACACACAACCGGGAGACAAGGATGGTTAGTAACCACACCGGGATCAATGGATGTAGGGACACACAACCGGGAGACAAGGATGGTTAGTAACCACACCGGGATCAGTGGATGTAGGGACACACAACCGGGAGACAAGGATGGTTAGTAACCACACCGGGATCAATGGATGTAGCGACACACAACCGGCAGACAAGGATGGTTAGTAACCACACCGGGATCAATGGATGTAGGGACACACAACCGGGAGACAAGGATGGTTAGTAACCACACCGGGATCAGTGGATGTAGGGACACACAACCGGGAGACAAGGATGGTTAGTAACCACACCGGGATCAGTGGATGTAGGGACACACAACCGGGAGACAAGGATGGTTAGTAACCACACCGGGATCAATGGATGTAGGGACACACAACCGGGAGACAAGGATGGTTAGAAACCACACCGGGATCAATGGATGTAGGGACACACAACCGGGAGACAAGGATGGTTAGTAACCACACCGGGATCAGTGGATGTAGGGACACACAACCGGGAGACAAGGATGGTTAGTAACCACACCGGGATCAGTGGATGTAGGGACACACAACCGGGAGACAAGGATGGTTAGTAACCACACCGGGATCAATGGATGTAGGGACACACAACCGGGAGACAAGGATGGTTAGTAACCACACCGGGATCAATGGATGTAGGGACACACAACCGGGAGACAAGGATGGTTAGAAACCACACCGGGATCAATGGATGTAGGGACACACAACCGTGAGACAAGGATGGTTAGTAACCACACCGGGATCAATGGATGTAGGGACACACAACCGGGAGACAAGGATGGTTAGTAACCACCCCGGGATCAATGGATGGAGGGACACACAACCGGGAGACAAGGATGGTTAGTAACCACCCCGGGATCAATGGATGGAGGGACACACAACCGGGAGACAAGGATGGTTAGTAACCACACCGGGATCAATGGATGTAGGGACACACAACCGTGAGACAAGGATGGTTATTAACCACACCGGGATCAGTGGATGTAGGGACACACAACCGGGAGACAAGGATGGTTAGAAACCACACCGGGATCAGTGGATGTAGGGACACACAACCGGGAGACAAGGATGGTTAGTAACCACACCGGGATCAATGGATGTAGGGACACACAACCGGGAGACAAGGATGGTTAGTAACCACACCGGGATCAATGGATGTAGGGACACACAACCGGGAGACAAGGATGGTTAGTAACCACACCGGGATCAATGGATGTAGCGACACACAACCGGGAGACAAGGATGGTTAGTAACCACACCGGGATCAATGGATGTAGGGACACACAACCGGGAGACAAGGATGGTTAGTAACCACACCGGGATCAGTGGATGTAGGGACACACAACCGGGAGACAAGGATGTTTAGTAACCACACCGGGATCAGTGGATGTAGGGACACACAACCGGGAGACAAGGATGGTTAGTAACCACACCGGGATCAATGGATGTAGGGACACACAACCGGGAGACAAGGATGGTTAGAAACCACACCGGGATCATTGGATGTAGGGACACACAACCGGGAGACAAGGATGGTTAGTAACCACACCGGGATCAGTGGATGTAGGGACACACAACCGGGAGACAAGGATGGTTAGTAACCACACCGGGATCAGTGGATGTAGGGACACACAACCGGGAGACAAGGATGGTTAGTAACCACACCGGGATCAATGGATGTAGGGACACACAACCGGGAGACAAGGATGGTTAGTAACCACACCGGGATCAATGGATGTAGGGACACACAACCGGGAGACAAGGATGGTTAGAAACCACACCGGGATCAATGGATGTAGGGACACACAACCGGGAGACAAGGATGGTTAGTAACCACACCGGGATCAATGGATGTAGGGACACACAACCGGGAGACAAGGATGGTTAGTAACCACACCGGGATCAATGGATGTAGGGACACACAACCGGGAGACAAGGATGGTTAGTAACCACCCCGGGATCAATGGATGTAGGGACACACAACCGGGAGACAAGGATGGTTAGTAACCACACCGGAATCAATGGATGTAGGGACAAACAACCGGGAGACAAGGATGGTTAGTAACCACACCGGGATCAGTGGATGTAGGGACACACAACCGGGAGACAAGGATGGTTAGTAACCACACCGGGATCAGTGGATGTAGGGACACACAACCGGGAGACAAGGATGGTTAGTAACCACACCGGGATCAATGGATGTAGGGACACACAACCGGGAGACAAGGATGGTTAGTAACCACACCGGGATCAATGGATGGAGGGACACACAACCGGGAGACAAGGATGGTTATTAACCACACCGGGATCAGTGGATGTAGGGACACACAACCGGGAGACAAGGATGGTTAGTAACCACCCCGGGATCAATGGACGTAGGGACACACAACCGGGAGAAAAGGATGGTTAGTAACCACACCGGGATCAATGGATGTAGGGACACACAACCGGGAGACAAGGATGGTTAGTAACCACACCGGGATCAATGGATGTAGGGACACACAACCGGGAGACAAGGATGGTTAGTAACCACACCGGGATCAATGGATGTAGGGACACACAACCGGGAGACAAGGATGGTTAGAAACCACACCGGGATCAATGGATGTAGGGACACACAACCGTGAGACAAGGATGGTTAGTAACCACACCGGGATCAATGGATGTAGGGACACACAACCGGGAGACAAGGATGGTTAGTAACCACCCCGGGATCAATGGATGGAGGGACACACAACCGGGAGACAAGGATGGTTAGTAACCACCCCGGGATCAATGGATGGAGGGACACACAACCGGGAGACAAGGATGGTTAGTAACCACACGGGGATCAATGGATGGAGGGACACACAACCGGGAGACAAGGATGGTTAGTAACCACACCGGGATCAATGGATGTAGGGACACACAACCGGGAGACAAGGATGGTTAGTAACCACACCGGGATCAATGGATGTAGGGACACACAACCGGGAGACAAGGATGGTTAGAAACCACACCGGGATCAATGGATGTAGGGACACACAACCGGGAGACAAGGATGGTTAGTAACCACACCGGGATCAATGGATGTAGGGACACACAACCGGGAGACAAGGATGGTTAGTAACCACACCGGGATCAATGGATGTAGGGACACACAACCGGGAGACAAGGATGGTTAGTAACCACCCCGGGATCAATGGATGTAGGGACACACAACCGGGAGACAAGGATGGTTAGTAACCACACCGGAATCAATGGATGTAGGGACAAACAACCGGGAGACAAGGATGGTTAGTAACCACACCGGGATCAGTGGATGTAGGGACACACAACCGGGAGACAAGGATGGTTAGTAACCACACCGGGATCAGTGGATGTAGGGACACACAACCGGGAGACAAGGATGGTTAGTAACCACACCGGGATCAATGGATGTAGGGACACACAACCGGGAGACAAGGATGGTTAGTAACCACACCGGGATCAATGGATGGAGGGACACACAACCGGGAGACAAGGATGGTTATTAACCACACCGGGATCAGTGGATGTAGGGACACACAACCGGGAGACAAGGATGGTTAGTAACCACCCCGGGATCAATGGACGTAGGGACACACAACCGGGAGAAAAGGATGGTTAGTAACCACACCGGGATCAATGGATGTAGGGACACACAACCGGGAGACAAGGATGGTTAGTAACCACACCGGGATCAATGGATGTAGGGACACACAACCGGGAGACAAGGATGGTTAGTAACCACACCGGGATCAATGGATGTAGGGACACACAACCGGGAGACAAGGATGGTTAGAAACCACACCGGGATCAATGGATGTAGGGACACACAACCGTGAGACAAGGATGGTTAGTAACCACACCGGGATCAATGGATGTAGGGACACACAACCGGGAGACAAGGATGGTTAGTAACCACCCCGGGATCAATGGATGGAGGGACACACAACCGGGAGACAAGGATGGTTAGTAACCACCCCGGGATCAATGGATGGAGGGACACACAACCGGGAGACAAGGATGGTTAGTAACCACACGGGGATCAATGGATGGAGGGACACACAACCGGGAGACAAGGATGGTTAGTAACCACACCGGGATCAATGGATGTAGGGACACACAACCGTGAGACAAGGATGGTTATTAACCACACCGGGATCAGTGGATGTAGGGACACACAACCGGGAGACAAGGATGGTTAGAAACCACACCGGGATCAGTGGATGTAGGGACACACAACCGGGAGACAAGGATGGTTAGTAACCACACCGGGATCAATGGATGTAGGGACACACAACCGGGAGACAAGGATGGTTAGTAACCACACCGGGTTCAATGGATGTAGGGACACACAACCGGGAGACAAGGATGGTTAGTAACCACACCGGGATCAATGGATGTAGCGACACACAACCTGGAGACAAGGATGGTTAGTAACCACACCGGGATCAATGGATGTAGGGACACACAACCGGGAGACAAGGATGGTTAGTAACCACACCGGGATCAGTGGATGTAGGGACACACAACCGGGAGACAAGGATGTTTAGTAACCACACCGGGATCAGTGGATGTAGGGACACACAACCGGGAGACAAGGATGGTTAGTAACCACACCGGGATCAATGGATGTAGGGACACACAACCGGGAGACAAGGATGGTTAGAAACCACACCGGGATCATTGGATGTAGGGACACACAACCGGGAGACAAGGATGGTTAGTAACCACACCGGGATCAGTGGATGTAGGGACACACAACCGGGAGACAAGGATGGTTAGTAACCACACCGGGATCAGTGGATGTAGGGACACACAACCGGGAGACAAGGATGGTTAGTAACCACACCGGGATCAATGGATGTAGGGACACACAACCGGGAGACAAGGATGGTTAGTAACCACACCGGGATCAATGGATGTAGGGACACACAACCGGGAGACAAGGATGGTTAGAAACCACACCGGGATCAATGGATGTAGGGACACACAACCGGGAGACAAGGATGGTTAGTAACCACACCGGGATCAATGGATGTAGGGACACACAACCGGGAGACAAGGATGGTTAGTAACCACACCGGGATCAATGGATGTAGGGACACACAACCGGGAGACAAGGATGGTTAGTAACCACCCCGGGATCAATGGATGTAGGGACACACAACCGGGAGACAAGGATGGTTAGTAACCACACCGGAATCAATGGATGTAGGGACAAACAACCGGGAGACAAGGATGGTTAGTAACCACACCGGGATCAGTGGATGTAGGGACACACAACCGGGAGACAAGGATGGTTAGTAACCACACCGGGATCAGTGGATGTAGGGACACACAACCGGGAGACAAGGATGGTTAGTAACCACACCGGGATCAATGGATGTAGGGACACACAACCGGGAGACAAGGATGGTTAGTAACCACACCGGGATCAATGGATGGAGGGACACACAACCGGGAGACAAGGATGGTTATTAACCACACCGGGATCAGTGGATGTAGGGACACACAACCGGGAGACAAGGATGGTTAGTAACCACCCCGGGATCAATGGACGTAGGGACACACAACCGGGAGAAAAGGATGGTTAGTAACCACACCGGGATCAATGGATGTCGGGAGACACATCCGGGAGACAAGGATGGTTAGTAACCACACCGGGATCAATGGATGTATGGACACAGAACCGGGAGACAAGGATGGTTAGTAACCACACCGGGATCAATGGATGGTGGGACACACAACCGGGAGACAAGGATGGTTAGTAACCACACCGGGATCAATGGATGTATGGACACAGAACCGGGAGACAAGGATGGTTAGTAACCACACCGGGATCAATGGATGGTGGGACACACAACCGGGAGACAAGGATGGTTAGTAACCACACCGGGATCAATGGATGTAGGGACACACAACCGGGAGACAAGGATGAGTAGTAACCACACCGGGATCAATGGATGTAGGGACACACAACCGGGAGACAAGGATGGTTAGTAACCACACCGGGATCAATTGATGTAGGGACACACAACCGGGAGACAAGGATGGTTAGTAACCACACCGGGATCAATGGATGTAGGGACAACAAACCGGGAGACAAGGATGGTTAGTAACCACACCGGGATCAATGGATGTAGGGACACACAACCGGGAGACAAGGAAGGTTAGTAACCACACCGGGATCAATGGATGTAGGGACACACAACCGGGAGACAAGGATGGTTAGTAACCACTCCGGGATCAATGGATGTAGGGACACACAGCCGGGAGACAAGGATGGTTAGTAACCACACCGGGATCAATGGATGTAGGGACACACAGCCGGGAGACAAGGATGGTTAGTAACCACACCGGGATCAATGGATGTAGGGACACACAACCGGGAGACAAGGATGGTTAGTAACCACACCGGGATCAATGGATGTAGGGACACACAACCGGGAGACAAGGATGGTTAGTAACCACACCGGGATCAATGGATGTAGGGACACACAGCCGGGAGACAAGGATGGTTAGTAACCACACCGGGATCAGTGGATGAAGGGACAAACAACCGGGAGACAAGGATGGTTAGTAACCACCCCGGGATCAATGGATGTAGGGACACACAACCGGGAGACAAGGATGGTTAGTAACCACACCGGGATCAATGGATGTAGGGACACACAACCGGGAGACAAGGATGGTTAGTAACCACACCGGGATCAATGGATGTAGGGACAAAGAACCGGGAGACAAGGATGGTTAGTAACCACACCGGGATCAATGGATGGAGGGACACACAACCGGGAGACAAGGATGGTTAGTAACCACACCCGCTTCAATGGATGTAGGGACACACAGCCGGGAGACAAGGATGGTTAGTAACCACACCCGCTTCAATGGATGATGGGACACACAGCCGGGAGACAAGGATGGTTAGTAACCACCCCGGGATCAGTGGATGTAGGGACACACAACCGGGAGAGAAGGATGGTTAGTAACCACACCGGGATCAATGGATGTAGGGACACACGACCGGGAGACAAGGATGGTTAGTAACCACACCGGGATCAATGGATGTAGGGACACACAACCGGGAGACAAGGATGGTTAGTAACCACACCGGGATCAATGGATGTAGGGACACACAACCGGGAGACAAGGATGGTTAGTAACCACCCCGGGATCAATGGATGGAGGGACACACAACCGGGAGACAAGGATGGTTAGTAACCACCCCGGGATCAATGGATGGAGGGACACACAACCGGGAGACAAGGATGGTTAGTAACCACACGGGGATCAATGGATGGAGGGACACACAACCGGGAGACAAGGATGGTTAGTAACCACACCGGGATCAATGGATGTAGGGACACACAACCGTGAGACAAGGATGGTTATTAACCACACCGGGATCAGTGGATGTAGGGACACACAACCGGGAGACAAGGATGGTTAGAAACCACACCGGGATCAGTGGATGTAGGGACACACAACCGGGAGACAAGGATGGTTAGTAACCACACCGGGATCAATGGATGTAGGGACACACAACCGGGAGACAAGGATGGTTAGTAACCACACCGGGATCAATGGATGTAGGGACACACAACCGGGAGACAAGGATGGTTAGTAACCACACCGGGATCAATGGATGTAGCGACACACAACCGGGAGACAAGGATGGTTAGTAACCACACCGGGATCAATGGATGTAGGGACACACAACCGGGAGACAAGGATGGTTAGTAACCACACCGGGATCAGTGGATGTAGGGACACACAACCGGGAGACAAGGATGTTTAGTAACCACACCGGGATCAGTGGATGTAGGGACACACAACCGGGAGACAAGGATGGTTAGTAACCACACCGGGATCAATGGATGTAGGGACACACAACCGGGAGACAAGGATGGTTAGAAACCACACCGGGATCATTGGATGTAGGGACACACAACCGGGAGACAAGGATGGTTAGTAACCACACCGGGATCAGTGGATGTAGGGACACACAACCGGGAGACAAGGATGGTTAGTAACCACACCGGGATCAGTGGATGTAGGGACACACAACCGGGAGACAAGGATGGTTAGTAACCACACCGGGATCAATGGATGTAGGGACACACAACCGGGAGACAAGGATGGTTAGTAACCACACCGGGATCAATGGATGTAGGGACACACAACCGGGAGACAAGGATGGTTAGAAACCACACCGGGATCAATGGATGTAGGGACACACAACCGGGAGACAAGGATGGTTAGTAACCACACCGGGATCAATGGATGTAGGGACACACAACCGGGAGACAAGGATGGTTAGTAACCACACCGGGATCAATGGATGTAGGGACACACAACCGGGAGACAAGGATGGTTAGTAACCACCCCGGGATCAATGGATGTAGGGACACACAACCGGGAGACAAGGATGGTTAGTAACCACACCGGAATCAATGGATGTAGGGACAAACAACCGGGAGACAAGGATGGTTAGTAACCACACCGGGATCAGTGGATGTAGGGACACACAACCGGGAGACAAGGATGGTTAGTAACCACACCGGGATCAGTGGATGTAGGGACACACAACCGGGAGACAAGGATGGTTAGTAACCACACCGGGATCAATGGATGTAGGGACACACAACCGGGAGACAAGGATGGTTAGTAACCACACCGGGATCAATGGATGGAGGGACACACAACCGGGAGACAAGGATGGTTATTAACCACACCGGGATCAGTGGATGTAGGGACACACAACCGGGAGACAAGGATGGTTAGTAACCACCCCGGGATCAATGGACGTAGGGACACACAACCGGGAGAAAAGGATGGTTAGTAACCACACCGGGATCAATGGATGTCGGGAGACACATCCGGGAGACAAGGATGGTTAGTAACCACACCGGGATCAATGGATGTAGGGACACAGAACCGGGAGACAAGGATGGTTAGTAACCACACCGGGATCAATGGATGGTGGGACACACAACCGGGAGACAAGGATGGTTAGTAACCACACCGGGATCAATGGATGTAGGGACACACAACCGGGAGACAAGGATGAGTAGTAACCACACCGGGATCAATGGATGTAGGGACACACAACCGGGAGACAAGGATGGTTAGTAACCACACCGGGATCAATTGATGTAGGGACACACAACCGGGAGACAAGGATGGTTAGTAACCACACCGGGATCAATGGATGTAGGGACAACAAACCGGGAGACAAGGATGGTTAGTAACCACACCGGGATCAATGGATGTAGGGACACACAACCGGGAGACAAGGAAGGTTAGTAACCACACCGGGATCAATGGATGTAGGGACACACAACCGGGAGACAAGGATGGTTAGTAACCACTCCGGGATCAATGGATGTAGGGACACACAGCCGGGAGACAAGGATGGTTAGTAACCACACCGGGATCAATGGATGTAGGGACACACAGCCGGGAGACAAGGATGGTTAGTAACCACACCGGGATCAATGGATGTAGGGACACACAACCGGGAGACAAGGATGGTTAGTAACCACACCGGGATCAATGGATGTAGGGACACACAACCGGGAGACAAGGATGGTTAGTAACCACACCGGGATCAATGGATGTAGGGACACACAGCCGGGAGACAAGGATGGTTAGTAACCACACCGGGATCAGTGGATGAAGGGACAAACAACCGGGAGACAAGGATGGTTAGTAACCACCCCGGGATCAATGGATGTAGGGACACACAACCGGGAGACAAGGATGGTTAGTAACCACACCGGGATCAATGGATGTAGGGACACACAACCGGGAGACAAGGATGGTTAGTAACCACACCGGGATCAATGGATGTAGGGACAAAGAACCGGGAGACAAGGATGGTTAGTAACCACACCGGGATCAATGGATGGAGGGACACACAACCGGGAGACAAGGATGGTTAGTAACCACACCCGCTTCAATGGATGTAGGGACACACAGCCGGGAGACAAGGATGGTTAGTAACCACACCCGCTTCAATGGATGATGGGACACACAGCCGGGAGACAAGGATGGTTAGTAACCACCCCGGGATCAGTGGATGTAGGGACACACAACCGGGAGAGAAGGATGGTTAGTAACCACACCGGGTTCAATGGATGGAGGGACACACAGCCGGGAGACAAGGATGGTTAGTAACCACACCGGGATCAATGGATGTAGGGACACACAGCCGGGAGACAAGGATGGTTAGTAACCACACCGGGATCAATGGATGTAGGGACACACGACCGGGAGACAAGGATGGTTAGTAACCACACCGGGATCAATGGATGTAGGGACACACAACCGGGAGACAAGGATGGTTAGTAACCACACCGGGATCAATGGATGTAGGGACACACAACCGGGAGACAAGGATGGTTAGTAACCACACCGGGATCAATGGATGTAGGGACACACAACCGGGAGACAAGGATGGTTAGTAACCACCCCGGGATCAATGGATGTAGGGACACACAACCGGGAGACAAGGATGGTTAGTAACCACACCGGAATCAATGGATGTAGGGACAAACAACCGGGAGACAAGGATGGTTAGTAACCACACCGGGATCAGTGGATGTAGGGACACACAACCGGGAGACAAGGATGGTTAGTAACCACACCGGGATCAGTGGATGTAGGGACACACAACCGGGAGACAAGGATGGTTAGTAACCACACCGGGATCAATGGATGTAGGGACACACAACCGGGAGACAAGGATGGTTAGTAACCACACCGGGATCAATGGATGGAGGGACACACAACCGGGAGACAAGGATGGTTATTAACCACACCGGGATCAGTGGATGTAGGGAGACACATCCGGGAGACAAGGATGGTTAGTAACCACACCGGGATCAATGGATGTAGGGACACAGAACCGGGAGACAAGGATGGTTAGTAACCACACCGGGATCAATGGATGGTGGGACACACAACCGGGAGACAAGGATGGTTAGTAACCACACCGGGATCAATGGATGTAGGGACACACAACCGGGAGACAAGGATGAGTAGTAACCACACCGGGATCAATGGATGTAGGGACACACAACCGGGAGACAAGGATGGTTAGTAACCACACCGGGATCAATTGATGTAGGGACACACAACCGGGAGACAAGGATGGTTAGTAACCACACCGGGATCAATGGATGTAGGGACAACAAACCGGGAGACAAGGATGGTTAGTAACCACACCGGGATCAATGGATGTAGGGACACACAACCGGGAGACAAGGAAGGTTAGTAACCACACCGGGATCAATGGATGTAGGGACACACAACCGGGAGACAAGGATGGTTAGTAACCACTCCGGGATCAATGGATGTAGGGACACACAGCCGGGAGACAAGGATGGTTAGTAACCACACCGGGATCAATGGATGTAGGGACACACAGCCGGGAGACAAGGATGGTTAGTAACCACACCGGGATCAATGGATGTAGGGACACACAACCGGGAGACAAGGATGGTTAGTAACCACACCGGGATCAATGGATGTAGGGACACACAACCGGGAGACAAGGATGGTTAGTAACCACACCGGGATCAATGGATGTAGGGACACACAGCCGGGAGACAAGGATGGTTAGTAACCACACCGGGATCAGTGGATGAAGGGACAAACAACCGGGAGACAAGGATGGTTAGTAACCACCCCGGGATCAATGGATGTAGGGACACACAACCGGGAGACAAGGATGGTTAGTAACCACACCGGGATCAATGGATGTAGGGACACACAACCGGGAGACAAGGATGGTTAGTAACCACACCGGGATCAATGGATGTAGGGACAAAGAACCGGGAGACAAGGATGGTTAGTAACCACACCGGGATCAATGGATGTAGGGACACACAACCGGGAGACAAGGATGGTTAGTAACCACACCCGCTTCAATGGATGTAGGGACACACAGCCGGGAGACAAGGATGGTTAGTAACCACACCCGCTTCAATGGATGATGGGACACACAGCCGGGAGACAAGGATGGTTAGTAACCACCCCGGGATCAGTGGATGTAGGGACACACAACCGGGAGAGAAGGATGGTTAGTAACCACACCGGGTTCAATGGATGGAGGGACACACAGCCGGGAGACAAGGATGGTTAGTAACCACACCGGGATCAATGGATGTAGGGACACACAGCCGGGAGACAAGGATGGTTAGTAACCACACCGGGATCAATGGATGTAGGGACACACGACCGGGAGACAAGGATGGTTAGTAACCACACCGGGAGCAATGGATGTAGGGACACACAGCCGGGAGACAAGGATGGTTAGTAACCCCACCGGGATCACTGGAAGAAGGGACACACAACCGGGAGACAAGGATGGTTAGTAACCACACCGGGATCAATGGATGTAGGGACACACAACCGGGAGACAAGGATGGTTAGTCACCACACCGGGATCAATGGATGTAGGGACACACGACCGGGAGACAAGGATGGTTAGTAACCACACCGGGATCAATGGATGTAGGGACACACAACCGGGAGACAAGGATGGTTAGTAACCACACCGGGATCAATGGATGTAGGGACACACAACCGGGAGACAAGGATGGTTAGTAACCACACCGGGATCAATGGATGTAGGGACACACAACCGGGAGACAAGGATGGTTAGTAACCACACCGGGATCAATGGATGTAGGGACACACAACCGGGAGACAAGGATGGTTAGTTACCACACCGGGATCAATGGATGTAGGGACACACGACCGGGAGACAAGGATGGTTAGTAACCACACCGGGATCAATGGATGTAGGGACACACAACCGGGAGACAAGGATGGTTAGTAACCACACCTGGATCAATGGATGTAGGGACACGCAACCGGGAGACAAGTATGGTTAGTAACCACACCGGGATCAATGGATGTAGGGACACACAACCGGGAGACAAGGATGGTTAGTAACCACACCGGGATCAATGGATGGAGGGACACACAACCGGGAGACAAGGATGGTTAGTAACCACACCGGGATCAATGGATGGAGGGACACACAACCGGGAGACAAGGATGGTTAGTAACCACACCGGGATCAATGGATGTAGGGACACACAACCGGGAGACAAGGATGGTTAGTAACCACACCGGGTTCAATGGATGGAGGGACACACAACCGGGAGACAAGGATGGTTAGTAACCACACCGGGATCCATGGATGGAGGGAAACACAACCGGGAGACAAGGATGGTTAGTAACCACACCGGGATCAATGGATGTAGGGACACACAACCGGGAGACAAGGATGGTTAGTAACCACACCGGGATCAATGGATGTAGGGACACACAATCGGGAGACAAGGATGGTTTGTAACCACACCGGGATCAATGGATGTAGGGACACACAACAGGGAGACAAGGATGGTTAGTAACCACACCGGGATCAATGGATGTAGGGACACACAACCGGGAGACAAGGATGGTTAGTAACCACACCGGGATCAATGGAAGTCGGGACACACAACCGGGAGACAAGAATGGTTAGTAACCACACCGGGATCAATGGATGTAGGGACACACGACCGGGAGACAAGGATGGTTAGTAACCACAACGGGTTCAATGGATGTAGGGACACACGACCGGGAGACAAGGATGGTTAGTAACCACACCGGGATCAATGGATGGAGGGACACACAACCGGGAGACAAGGATGGTTAGTAACCACACCGGGATCAATGGATGGAGGGACACACAACCGGGAGACAAGAATGGTTAGTAACCACACCGGGATCAATGGATGTAGGGACACACAACCGGGAGACAAGGATGGTTAGTAACCACACCGGGATCAATGGATGTAGGGACACACAATCGGGAGACAAGGATGGTTAGTAACCACACCGGGATCAATGGATGTAGGGACACACAACAGGGAGATAAGGATGGTTAGTAACCTCACCGGGATCAATGGATGTAGGGACACACAACCGGGAGACAAGGATGGTTAGTAACCACACCGGGATCAATGGAAGTCGGGACAC
Source organism: Hypanus sabinus (assembly GCF_030144855.1). Taxonomy (NCBI): domain Eukaryota; kingdom Metazoa; phylum Chordata; class Chondrichthyes; order Myliobatiformes; family Dasyatidae; genus Hypanus; species Hypanus sabinus. The sequence goes on from NW_026781690.1 coordinate 180,468, forward strand.
ACAACCGGGAGACAAGGATGGTTAGTAACCACCCCGGGATCAATGGATGTAGGGACACACAACCGGGAGACAAGGATGGTTAGTATTCACACCGGGATCAATGGATGTAGGGACACACAACCGGGAGACAAGGATGGTTAGTAACCACACCGGGATCAATGGATGTAGGGACAAACAACCGGGAGACAAGGATGGTTAGTAACCACACCGGGATCAATGGATGGAGGGACACACAACCGGGAGACAAGGATGGTTAGTAACCAGACCCGCTTCAATGGATGTAGGGACACACAGCCGGGAGACAAGGATGGTTAGTAACCACACCCGCTTCAATGGATGATGGGACACACAGCCGGGAGACAAGGATGGTTAGTAACCACCCCGGGATCAGTGGATGTAGGGACACACAACCGGGAGACAAGGATGGTTAGTAACCACACCGGGTTCAATGGATGGAGGGACACACAGCCGGGAGACAAGGATGGTTAGTAACCACTCCGGGATCAATGGATGTAGGGACACACAGCCGGGAGACAAGGATGGTTAGTAACCACACCGGGATCAATGGATGTAGGGACACACGACCGGGAGACAAGGATGGTTAGTAACCACACCGGGATCAATGGATGTAGGGACACACAACCGGGAGACAAGGATGGTTAGTAACCCCACCGGGATCAATGGAAGAAGGGACACACAACCGGGAGACAAGGATGGTTAGTAACCACTCCGGGATCAATGGATGTAGGGACACACAGCCGGGAGACAAGGATGGTTAGTAACCACACCGGGATCAATGGATGTAGGGACACACAGCCGGGAGACAAGGATGGTTAGTAACCACACCGGGATCAATGGATGTAGGGACACACAACCGGGAGACAAGGATGGTTAGTAACCACACCGGGATCAATGGATGTAGGGACACACAACCGGGAGACAAGGATGGTTAGTAACCACACCGGGATCAATGGATGTAGGGACACACAGCCGGGAGACAAGGATGGTTAGTAACCACACCGGGATCAGTGGATGAAGGGACAAACAACCGGGAGACAAGGATGGTTAGTAACCACCCCGGGATCAATGGATGTAGGGACACACAACCGGGAGACAAGGATGGTTAGTAACCACACCGGGATCAATGGATGTAGGGACACACAACCGGGAGACAAGGATGGTTAGTAACCACACCGGGATCAATGGATGTAGGGACAAAGAACCGGGAGACAAGGATGGTTAGTAACCACACCGGGATCAATGGATGGAGGGACACACAACCGGGAGACAAGGATGGTTAGTAACCACACCCGCTTCAATGGATGTAGGGACACACAGCCGGGAGACAAGGATGGTTAGTAACCACACCCGCTTCAATGGATGATGGGACACACAGCCGGGAGACAAGGATGGTTAGTAACCACCCCGGGATCAGTGGATGTAGGGACACACAACCGGGAGAGAAGGATGGTTAGTAACCACACCGGGTTCAATGGATGGAGGGACACACAGCCGGGAGACAAGGATGGTTAGTAACCACACCGGGATCAATGGATGTAGGGACACACAGCCGGGAGACAAGGATGGTTAGTAACCACACCGGGATCAATGGATGTAGGGACACACGACCGGGAGACAAGGATGGTTAGTAACCACACCGGGATCAATGGATGTAGGGACACACAGCCGGGAGACAAGGATGGTTAGTAACCCCACCGGGATCACTGGAAGAAGGGACACACAACCGGGAGACAAGGATGGTTAGTAACCACACCGGGATCAATGGATGTAGGGACACACAACCGGGAGACAAGGATGGTTAGTCACCACACCGGGATCAATGGATGTAGGGACACACGACCGGGAGACAAGGATGGTTAGTAACCACACCGGGATCAATGGATGTAGGGACACACAACCGGGAGACAAGGATGGTTAGTAACCACACCGGGATCAATGGATGTTGGGACACACAACCGGGAGACAAGGATGGTTAGTAACCACACCGGGATCAATGGATGTAGGGACACACAACCGGGAGACAAGGATGGTTAGTAACCACACCGGGATCAATGGATGTAGGGACACACAACCGGGAGACAAGGATGGTTAGTAACCACACCGGGATCAATGGATGTAGGGACACACAGCCGGGAGACAAGGATGGTTAGTAACCACACCGGGATCAGTGGATGAAGGGACAAACAACCGGGAGACAAGGATGGTTAGTAACCACCCCGGGATCAATGGATGTAGGGACACACAACCGGGAGACAAGGATGGTTAGTAACCACACCGGGATCAATGGATGTAGGGACACACAACCGGGAGACAAGGATGGTTAGTAACCACACCGGGATCAATGGATGTAGGGACAAAGAACCGGGAGACAAGGATGGTTAGTAACCACACCGGGATCAATGGATGGAGGGACACACAACCGGGAGACAAGGATGGTTAGTAACCACACCCGCTTCAATGGATGTAGGGACACACAGCCGGGAGACAAGGATGGTTAGTAACCACACCCGCTTCAATGGATGATGGGACACACAGCCGGGAGACAAGGATGGTTAGTAACCACCCCGGGATCAGTGGATGTAGGGACACACAACCGGGAGAGAAGGATGGTTAGTAACCACACCGGGTTCAATGGATGGAGGGACACACAGCCGGGAGACAAGGATGGTTAGTAACCACACCGGGATCAATGGATGTAGGGACACACAGCCGGGAGACAAGGATGGTTAGTAACCACACCGGGATCAATGGATGTAGGGACACACGACCGGGAGACAAGGATGGTTAGTAACCACACCGGGATCAATGGATGTAGGGACACACAGCCGGGAGACAAGGATGGTTAGTAACCCCACCGGGATCACTGGAAGAAGGGACACACAACCGGGAGACAAGGATGGTTAGTAACCACACCGGGATCAATGGATGTAGGGACACACAACCGGGAGACAAGGATGGTTAGTCACCACACCGGGATCAATGGATGTAGGGACACACGACCGGGAGACAAGGATGGTTAGTAACCACACCGGGATCAATGGATGTAGGGACACACAACCGGGAGACAAGGATGGTTAGTAACCACACCGGGATCAATGGATGTTGGGACACACAACCGGGAGACAAGGATGGTTAGTAACCACACCGGGATCAATGGATGTAGGGACACACAACCGGGAGACAAGGATGGTTAGTAACCACACCGGGATCAATGGATGTAGGGACACACAACCGGGAGACAAGGATGGTTAGTTACCACACCGGGATCAATGGATGTAGGGACACACGACCGGGAGACAAGGATGGTTAGTAACCACACCGGGATCAATGGATGTAGGGACACACAACCGGGAGACAAGGATGGTTAGTAACCACACCTGGATCAATGGATGTAGGGACACGCAACCGGGAGACAAGTATGGTTAGTAACCACACCGGGATCAATGGATGTAGGGACACACAACCGGGAGACAAGGATGGTTAGTAACCACACCGGGATCAATGGATGGAGGGACACACAACCGGGAGACAAGGATGGTTAGTAACCACACCGGGATCAATGGATGGAGGGACACACAACCGGGAGACAAGGATGGTTAGTAACCACACCGGGATCAATGGATGTAGGGACACACAACCGGGAGACAAGGATGGTTAGTAACCACACCGGGTTCAATGGATGGAGGGACACACAACCGGGAGACAAGGATGGTTAGTAACCACACCGGGATCCATGGATGGAGGGACACACAACCGGGAGACAAGGATGGTTAGTAACCACACCGGGATCAATGGATGTAGGGACACACAACCGGGAGACAAGGATGGTTAGTAACCACACCGGGATCAATGGATGTAGGGACACACAATCGGGAGACAAGGATGGTTAGTAACCACACCGGGATCAATGGATGTAGGGACACACAACAGGGAGACAAGGATGGTTAGTAACCACACCGGGATCAATGGATGTAGGGACACACAACCGGGAGACAAGGATGGTTAGTAACCACACCGGGATCAATGGAAGTCGGGACACACAACCGGGAGACAAGAATGGTTAGTAACCACACCGGGATCAATGGATGTAGGGACACACGACCGGGAGACAAGGATGGTTAGTAACCACAACGGGATCAATGGATGTAGGGACACACGACCGGGAGACAAGGATGGTTAGTAACCACACCGGGATCAATGGATGGAGGGACACACAACCGGGAGACAAGGATGGTTAGTAACCACACCGGGATCAATGGATGGAGGGACACACAACCGGGAGACAAGAATGGTTAGTAACCACACCGGGATCAATGGATGTAGGGACACACAACCGGGAGACAAGGATGGTTAGTAACCACACCGGGATCAATGGATGTAGGGACACACAATCGGGAGACAAGGATGGTTAGTAACCACACCGGGATCAATGGATGTAGGGACACACAACAGGGAGATAAGGATGGTTAGTAACCTCACCGGGATCAATGGATGTAGGGACACACAACCGGGAGACAAGGATGGTTAGTAACCACACCGGGATCAATGGAAGTCGGGACACACAACCGGGAGACAAGGATGGTTAGTAACCACCCCGGGATCAATGGATGTAGGGACACACAACCGGGAGACAAGGATGGTTAGTATTCACACCGGGATCAATGGATGTAGGGACACACAACCGGGAGACAAGGATGGTTAGTAACCACACCGGGATCAATGGATGTAGGGACAAACAACCGGGAGACAAGGATGGTTAGTAACCACACCGGGATCAATGGATGGAGGGACACACAACCGGGAGACAAGGATGGTTAGTAACCAGACCCGCTTCAATGGATGTAGGGACACACAGCCGGGAGACAAGGATGGTTAGTAACCACACCCGCTTCAATGGATGATGGGACACACAGCCGGGAGACAAGGATGGTTAGTAACCACCCCGGGATCAGTGGATGTAGGGACACACAACCGGGAGACAAGGATGGTTAGTAACCACACCGGGTTCAATGGATGGAGGGACACACAGCCGGGAGACAAGGATGCTTAGTAACCACTCCGGGATCAATGGATGTAGGGACACACAGCCGGGAGACAAGGATGGTTAGTAACCACACCGGAATCAATGGATGTAGGGACACACGACCGGGAGACAAGGATGGTTAGTAACCACACCGGGATCAATGGATGTAGGGACACACAACCGGGAGACAAGGATGGTTAGTAACCCCACCGGGATCAATGGAAGAAGGGACACACAACCGGGAGACAAGGATGGTTAGTAACCACACCGGGATCAATGGATGTAGGGACACACAACCGGGAGACAAGGATGGTTAGTCACCACACCGGGATCAATGGATGTAGGGACACACGACCGGGAGACAAGGATGGTTAGTAACCACAACGGGATCAATGGATCTAGGGACACACAACCGGGAGACAAGGATGGTTAGTAACCACACAGGGATCAATGGATGTAGGGAGACACAACCGGGAGACAAGGATGGTTAGTAACCACACCGGGATCAATGGATGTAGGGACACACAACCGGAGACAAGGATGGTTAGTAACCACACCGGGATCAATGGATGTAGGGACACACAACCGGGAGACAAGGATGGTTAGTAACCACACCGGGATCAATGGATGTAGGGAAACACAACCGGGAGACAAGGATGGTTAGTAACCACACCGGGATCAATGTATGTAGGGACACACAACCGGGAGACCAGGATGGTTAGTTACCACACCGGGATCAATGGATGTAGGGACACACGACTGGGAGACAAGGATGGTTAGTAACCACACCGGGATCAATGGATGTAGGGACACACAACCGGGAGACAAGGATGGTTAGTAACCACACCTGGATCAATGGATGTAGGGACACGCAACCGGGAGACAAGGATGGTTAGTAACCACACCGGGATCAATGGATGTAGGGACACACAACCGGGAGACAAGGATGGTTAGTAACCACACCGGGATCAATGGATGGAGGGACACACAACCGGGAGACAAGGATGGTTTGTAACCACACCGGGATCAATGGATGGAGGGACACACAACCGGGAGACAAGGATGGTTAGTAACCACACCGGGATCAATGGATGTAGGGACACACGACCGGGAGACAAGGATGGTTAGTAACCACACCGGGATCAATGGATGTAGGGACACACAACCGGGAGACAAGGATGGTTAGTAACCACACCGGAATCAATGGATGTAGGGACACACAACCGGGAGACAAGGATGGTTAGTAACCACACCGGGATCAATGGATGTAGGGACACACAACCGGGAGACAAGGATGGTTAGTTAACACACCGGGATCAATGGATGTAGGGACACACGACCGGGAGACAAGGATGGTTAGTAACCACACCGGGATCAATGGATGTAGGGACACACAACCGGGAGACAAGGATGGTTAGTAACCACACCTGGATCAATGGATGTAGGGACACGCAACCGGGAGACAAGTATGGTTAGTAACCACACCGGGATCAATGGATGTAGGGACACACAACCGGGAGACAAGGATGGTTAGTAACCACACCGGGATCAATGGATGGAGGGACACACAACCGGGAGACAAGGATGGTTAGTAACCACACCGGGATCAATGGATGGAGGGACACACAACCGGGAGACAAGGATGGTTAGTAACCACACCGGGATCAATGGATGTAGGGACACACAACCGGGAGACAAGGATGTTTAGTAACCACACCGGGTTCAATGGATGGAGGGACACACAACCGGGAGACAAGGATGGTTAGTAACCACACCGGGATCCATGGATGGAGGGACACACAACCGGGAGACAAGGATGGTTAGTAACCACACCGGGATCAATGGATGTAGGGACACACAACCGGGAGACAAGGATGGTTAGTAACCACACCGGGATCAATGGATGTAGGGACACACAATCGGGAGACAAGGATGGTTAGTAACCACACCGGGATCAATGGATGTAGGGACACACAACAGGGAGACAAGGATGGTTAGTAACCACACCGGGATCAATGGATGTAGGGACACACAACCGGGAGACAAGGATGGTTAGTAACCACACCGGGATCAATGGAAGTCGGGACACACAACCGGGAGACAAGAATGGTTAGTAACCACACCGGGATCAATGGATGTAGGGACACACGACCGGGAGACAAGGATGGTTAGTAACCACAACGGGATCAATGGATGTAGGGACACACAACCGGGAGACAAGGATGGTTAGTAACCACACAGGGATCAATGGACGTAGGGAGACACAACCGGGAGACAAGGATGGTTAGTAACCACACCGGGATCAATGGATGTAGGGACACACAACCGGGAGACAAGGATGGTTAGTAACCACACCGGGATCAATGGATGTAGGGACACACAACCGGGAGACAAGGATGGTTAGTAACCACACCGGGATCAATGGATGTAGGGACACACAACCGGGAGACAAGGATGGTTAGTTACCACACCGGGATCAATGGATGTAGGGACACACGACCGGGAGACAAGGATGGTTAGTAACCACACCGTGATCAATGGATGTAGGGACACACAACCGGGAGACAAGGATTTTTAGTAACCACACCTGGATCAATGGATGTAGGGACACGCAACCGGGAGACAAGGATGGTTAGTAACCACACCGGGATCAATGGATGTAGGGACACACAACCGGGAGACATGGATGGTTAGTAACCACACCGGGATCAATGGATGGAGGGACACACAACCGGGAGACAAGGATGGTTAGTAACCACACCGGGATCAATGGATGTAGGGACACACAACCGGGAGACAAGGATGGTTAGTAACCACACCGGGATCAATGGATGTAGGGACACACAACCGGGAGACAAGGATGGTTAGTAACCACACAGGGATCAATGGATGTAGGGACTCACAACCGGGAGACAAGGATGGTTAGTAACCACACCGGGATCAATGGATGTAGGGACACACAACCGGGAGACAAGGATGGTCAGTAACCACACCGGGATCAATGGATGTAGGGACACACGACCGGGAGACAAGGATGGTTAGTAACCACACCGGGATCAATGGATGGAGGGACACACAACCGGGAGACAAGGATGGTTAGTAACCACACCGGGATCAATGGATGGAGGGACACACAACCGGGAGACAAGGATGGTTAGTAACCACACCGGGATCAATGGATGTAGGGACACAAAACCGGGAGACAAGGATGGTTAGTAACCACCCCGGGATCAATGGATGTAGGGACACACAACCGGGAGACAAGGATGGTTAGTAACCACACCTGGATCAATGGATGTAGGGACACACAACCGGGAGACTAGGATCGTAAGTAACCACACCGGGATCAATGGATGGAGGGACACACAACCGGGAGACAAGGATGGTTAGTAACCACACCGGGATCAATGGATGTAGGGACACACAACCGGGAGACAAGGATGGTTAGTAACCACACCGGGATCAATGGATGTAGGGACACACAACCGGGAGACAAGGATGGTTAGTAACCACACCGGGATCAATGGATGTAGGGACACACAACCGGGAGACAAGGATGGTTAGTAACCACACCGGGATCAATGGATGTAGGGACACACAACCGGGAGACAAGGATGGTTAGTAACCACACCGGGATCAATGGATGTAGGGACACACAACCGGGAGACAAGGATGGTTAGTAACCACACCGGGATCAATGGATGTAGGGACACGCAACCGGGAGACAAGGATGGTTAGTAACCACACCGGGATCAATGGATGTAGGGACACACAACCGGGAGACAAGGATGGTTAGTAACCACACCGGGATCAATGGATGTAGGGACACACAACCGGGAGACAAGGATGGTTAGTAACCACACCGGGATCAATGGATGTAGGGACACACAACCGGGAGACAAGGATGGTTAGTAACCACCCCGGGATCAATGGATGCAGGGACACACAACCGGGAGACAAGGATGGTTAGTAACCACACCGGGATCAATGGATGTAGTGACACACAACCGGGAGACAAGGATGGTTAGTAACCACACCGGGATCAATGGATGTAGGGACACACAACCGGGAGACAAGGATGGTTAGTAACCACACCGGGATCAATGGATGTAGGGACACACAACCGGGAGACAAGGATGGTTAGTAACCACACCGGGATCAATGGATGTAGGGCCACACAACCGGGAGACAAGGATGGTTAGTAACCACACCGGGATCAATGGATGGAGGGACACACAACCGGGAGACAAGGATGGTTAGTAACCACCGCGGGATCAATGGATGTAGGGACACAGAACCGGGAGACAAGGATGGTTAGTAACCACACCGGGATCAATGGATGTAGGGACACACAACCGGGAGACAAGGATGGTTAGTAACCACACCGGGATCAATGGAAGTCGGGACACACAACCGGGAGACAAGGATGGTTAGTAACCACACCGGGATCAATGGATGTAGGGACACACAACCGGGAGACAAGGATGGTTAGTAACCACACCGGGATCAATGGATGGAGGGACGCACAACCGGGAGACAAGGATGGTTCGTTACCACACCGGGATCAATGGATGGAGGGACACACAACCGGGAGACAAGGATGGTTAGTAACCACCCCGGGATCAATGGATGTAGGGACATACAACCGGGAGACAAGGATGGTTAGTAACCACACCGGGATCAATGGATGGAGGGACACACAACCGGGAGTCAAGGATGGTTAGTAACCACACCGGGATCAATGGATGGAGGGACACACAACCGGGAGACAAGGATGGTTAGTAACCACACCGGGATCAATGGATGTAGGGACACACAACCGGGAGACAAGGATGGTTAGTAACCACACCGGGATCAATGGATGTAGGGACACACAACCGGGAGACAAGGATGGTCAGTAACCACACCGGGATCAATGGATGTAGGGACACACAACCGGGAGACAAGGATGGTTAGTAACCACACCGGGATCAATGGATGTAGGGCCACACAACCGGGAGACAAGGATGGTTAGTAACCACACCGGGATCAATGGATGGAGGGACACACAACCGGGAGACAAGGATGGTTAGTAACCACCGCGGGATCAATGGATGTAGGGACACAGAACCGGGAGACAAGGATGGTTAGTAACCACACCGGGATCAATGGATGTAGGGACACACAACCGGGAGACAAGGATGGTTAGTAACCACACCGGGATCAATGGAAGTCGGGACACACAACCGGGAGACAAGGATGGTTAGTAACCACACCGGGATCAATGGATGTAGGGACACACAACCGGGAGACAAGGATGGTTAGTAACCACACCGGGATCAATGGATGGAGGGACGCACAACCGGGAGACAAGGATGGTTCGTTACCACACCGGGATCAATGGATGGAGGGACACACAACCGGGAGACAAGGATGGTTAGTAACCACCCCGGGATCAATGGATGTAGGGACATACAACCGGGAGACAAGGATGGTTAGTAACCACACCGGGATCAATGGATGGAGGGACACACAACCGGGAGTCAAGGATGGTTAGTAACCACACCGGGATCAATGGATGGAGGGACACACAACCGGGAGACAAGGATGGTTAGTAACCACACCGGGATCAATGGATGTAGGGACACACAACCGGGAGACAAGGATGGTTAGTAACCACACCGGGATCAATGGATGTAGGGACACACAACCGGGAGACAAGGATGGTCAGTAACCACACCGGGATCAATGGATGTAGGGACACACAACCGGGAGACAAGGATGGTTAGTGACCACTCCGGGATCAATGGATGTAGGGACACACAACCGGGAGACAAGGATGGTCAGTAACCACACCGGGATCAATGGATGTAGGGACACACAACCGGGAGACAAGGATGGTTAGTAACCACACAGGGATCAATGGATGTAGGGACACACAACCGGGAGACAAGGATGGTTAGTAACCACACCGGGATCAATGGATGTAGGGACACACAACCGGGAGACAAGGATGGTTAGTAACCACACCGGGATCAATGGATGTAGGGACACACGACCGGGAGACAAGGATGGTTAGTAACCACACCGGGATCAATGGATGGAGGGACACACAACCGGGAGACAAGGATGGTTAGTAACCACACCGGGAGCAATGGATCTAGGGACACACAACCGGGAGACAAGGATGGTTAGTAACCACACCGGGATCAATGGATGGAGGGACACACAACCGGGAGACAAGGATGGTTAGTAACCACACCGGGATCAATGGATGTAGGGACACACAACCGGGAGACAAGGATGGTTAGTAACCACCCCGGGATCAATGGATGTAGGGACACACAACCGGGAGACAAGGATGGTTAGTAACCACACCGGGTTCAATGGATGGAGGGACACACAACCGGGAGACAAGGATGGTTAGTAACCACACCGGGATCCATGGATGGAGGGACACACAACCGGGAGACAAGGATGGTTAGTAACCACACCGGGATCAATGGATGTAGGGACACACAACCGGGAGACAAGGATGGTTAGTAACCACACCGGGATCAATGGATGTAGGGACACACAACCGGGAGACAAGGATGGTCAGTAACCACACCGGGATCAATGGATGTAGGGACACACAACCGGGAGACAAGGATGGTTAGTAACCACACAGGGATCAATGGATGTAGGGACACACAACCGGGAGACAAGGATGGTTATTAACCACACCGGGATCAATGGATGTAGGGACACACGACCGGGAGACAAGGATGGTTAGTAACCACACCGGGATCAATGGATGTAGGGACACACGACCGGGAGACAAGGATGGTTAGTAACCACACCGGGATCAATGGATGGAGGGACACACAACCGGGAGACAAGGATGGTTAGTAACCACACCGGGAGCAATGGATCTAGGGACACACAACCGGGAGACAAGGATGGTTAGTAACCACACCGGGATCAATGGATGGAGGGACACACAACCGGGAGACAAGGATGGTTAGTAACTACACCGGGATCAATGGATGTAGGGACACACAACCGGGAGACAAGGATGGTTAGTAACCACCCCGGGATCAATGGATGTAGGGACACACAACCGGGAGACAAGGATGGTTAGTAACCACACCTGGATCAATGGATGTAGGGACACACAACCGGGAGACTAGGATCGTAAGTAACCACACCGGGATCAATGGATGGAGGGACACACAACCGGGAGACAAGGATGGTTAGTAACCACACCGGGATCAATGGATGTAGGGACACACAACCGGGAGACAAGGATGGTTAGTAACCACACCGGGATCAATGGATGTAGGGACACACAACCGGGAGACAAGGATGGTTAGTTACCACACCGGGATCAATGGATGTAGGGACACACGACCGGGAGACAAGGATGGTTAGTAACCACACCGGGATCAATGGATGTAGGGACACACAACCGGGAGACAAGGATGGTTAGTAACCACACCGGGATCAATGGATGTAGGGACACACAACCGGGAGACAAGGATGGTTAGTAACCACACCGGGATCAATGGATGTAGGGACACGCAACCGGGAGACAAGGATGGTTAGTAACCACACCGGGATCAGTGGATGTAGGGACACACAACCGGGAGACAAGGATGGTTAGTAACCACACCGGGATCAATGGATGTAGGGACACACAACCGGGAGACAAGGATGGTTAGTAACCACCCCGGGATCAATGGATGCAGGGACACACAACCGGGAGACAAGGATGGTTAGTAACCACACCGGGATCAATGGATGTAGTGACACACAACCGGGAGACAAGGATGGTTAGTAACCACACCGGGATCAATGGATGTAGGGACACACAACCGGGAGACAAGGATGGTTAGTAACCACACCGGGATCAATGGATGTAGGGACACACAAACGGGAGACAAGGATGGTTAGTAACCACACCGGGATCAATGGATGTAGGGACACACAACCGGGAGACAAGGATGGTTAGTAACCACACCGGGATCAATGGATGTAGGGCCACACAACCGGGAGACAAGGATGGTTAGTAACCACACCGGGATCAATGGATGGAGGGACACACAACCGGGAGACAAGGATGGTTAGTAACCACCGCGGGATCAATGGATGTAGGGACACACAACCGGGAGACAAGGATGGTTAGTAACCACACCGGGATCAATGGATGTAGGGACACACAACCGGGAGACAAGGATGGTTAGTAACCTCACCGGGATCAATGGATGTAGGGACACACAACCGGGAGACAAGGATGGTTAGTAACCACACCGGGATCAATGGAAGTCGGGACACACAACCGGGAGACAAGGATGGTTAGTAACCACACCGGGATCAATGGATGTAGGGACACACAACCGGGAGACAAGGATGGTTAGTAACCACACCGGGATAAATGGATGGAGGGACACACAACCGGGAGACAAGGATGGTTAGTAACCACACCGGGATCAATGGATGGAGGGACACACAACCGGGAGACAAGGATGGTTAGTAACCACCCCGTGATCAATGGATGTAGGGACACACAACCGGGAGACAAGGATGGTTAGTAACCACACCGGGATCAATGGATGGAGGGACACACAACCGGGAGACAAGGATGGTTAGTAACCACACCGGGATCAATGGATGGAGGGACACACAACCGGGAGACAAGGATGGTTAGTAACCACCCCGGGATCAATGGATGTAGGGACACGCAAGCGGGAGACAAGGATGGTTGGTAACCACACCGGGATCAATGGATGTAGGGACACTCAACCGGGAGACAAGGATGGTTAGTAACCACTCCGGGATCAATGGATGTAGGGACACACAACCGGGAGACAAGGATGGTTAGTAACCACACCGGGATCAATGGATGTAGGGACACACTACCGGGAGACAAGGATGGTTAGTAACCACACCGGGATCAATGGATGTAGGGACACACAACCGGGAGACAAGGATGGTTAGTAACCACACCGGGATCAATGGATGTAGGGACACACAACCGGGAGACAAGGATGGTTAGTAACCACACCGGGATCAATGGATGTAGGGACACACAACCGGGAGACAAGGATGGTTAGTAACCACACCGGGATCAATGGATGTAGGGACACACAACCGGGAGACAAGGACGGTTAGTAACCACACCGGGATCAATGGATGTAGGGACACACAACCGGGAGACAAGGACGGTTAGTAACCACACCGGGATCAATGGATGTAGGGACACACAACCGGGAGACAAGGACGGTTATTAACCACACCGGGATCAATGGATGTAGGGACACACAACCGGGAGACAAGGATGGTCAGTAACCACCGCTGGATCAATGGATGTAGGGACACACAACCGGGAGACAAGGATGGTCAGTAACCACACCGGGATCAATGGATGTAGGGACACCCAACCGGGAGACAAGGATGGTTAATAACCACACCGGGATCAATGGATGTAGGGACACACAACCGGGAGACAAGGATGGTTAGTAACCACACCGGGATCAATGGATGTAGGGACGCACAACCGGGAGACAAGGATGGTTAGTAACCACACCGGGATCAATGGATGTAGGGACACACGACCGGGAGACAAGGATGGTTAGTAACCACACCGGGATCAATGGATGGAGGGACACACAACCGGGAGACAAGGATGGTTAGTAACCACCCCGGGATCAATGGATGTAGGGACACGCAAGCGGGAGACAAGGATGGTTGGTAACCACACCGGGATCAATGGATGTAGGGACACTCAACCGGGAGACAAGGATGGTTAGTAACCACTCCGGGATCAATGGATGTAGGGACACACAACCGGGAGACAAGGATGGTTAGTAACCACACCGGGATCAATGGATGTAGGGACACACTACCGGGAGACAAGGATGGTTAGTAACCACACCGGGATCAATGGATGTAGGGACACACAACCGGGAGACAAGGATGGTTAGTAACCACACCGGGATCAATGGATGTAGGGACACACAACCGGGAGACAAGGATGGTTAGTAACCACACCGGGATCAATGGATGTAGGGACACACAACCGGGAGACAAGGATGGTTAGTAACCACACCGGGATCAATGGATGTAGGGACACACAACCGGGAGACAAGGACGGTTAGTAACCACACCGGGATCAATGGATGTAGGGACACACAACCGGGAGACAAGGACGGTTAGTAACCACACCGGGATCAATGGATGTAGGGACACACAACCGGGAGACAAGGACGGTTATTAACCACACCGGGATCAATGGATGTAGGGACACACAACCGGGAGACAAGGATGGTCAGTAACCACGCCTGGATCAATGGATGTAGGGACACACAACCGGGAGACAAGGATGGTCAGTAACCAGACCGGGATCAATGGATGTAGGGACACCCAACCGTGAGACAAGGATGGTTAATAACCACACCGGGATCAATGGATGTAGGGACACACAACCGGGAGACAAGGATGGTTAGTAACCACACCGGGATCAATGGATGTAGGGACGCACAACCGGGAGACAAGGATGGTTAGTAACCACACCGGGATCAATGGATGTAGGGACACACGACCGGGAGACAAGGATGGTTAGTAACCACACCGGGAACAATTAATGTAGGGACACACGACCGGGAGACAAGGATGGATAGTAACCACACCGGGATCAATGGATGGAGGGACACACAACCGGGAGACAAGGATGGTTAGTAACCACACCGGGAGCAATGGATGTAGGGACACACAACCGGGAGACAAGGATGGTTAGTAACCACACCGGGTTCAATGGATGTAGGGAAACACAACCGGGAGACAAGGATGGTTAGTAACCACACCGGGATCAATGGATGTAGCGACACACAACCGGGAGACAAGGATGATTAGTAACCACACCGGGATCAATGGATGTAGGGACACACAACCGGGAGACAAGAATGATTAGTAACCACACCGGGATCAATGGATATGGGGACACACAACCGGGAGACAAGGATGGTTAGTAACCATACCGGGATCAATGGATGTAGGGACACACAACCGGGAGACAAGGATGGTTAGTAACCACAACGGGATCAATGGATGTAGGGACACACAACCGGGTGTCAAGGATGGTTAGTAACCACACCGGGATCAATGGATGTAGGGACACACGACCGGGAGACAAGGATGGTTAGTAACCACACCGGGATCAATGGATGGAGGGACACACAACCGGGAGACAAGGATGGTTAGTAACCACACCGGGAGCAATGGATGTAGGGACACACAACCGGGAGACAAGGATGGTTAGTAACCACACCGGGATCAATGGATGTAGGGACACACAACCGGGAGACAAGGATGATTAGTAACCACACCGGGATCAATGGATGTAGGGACACACAACCGGGAGACAAGGATGGTTAGTAACCACACCGGGATCAATGGATGTAGGGACACGCAACCGGGAGACAAGGATGGTTAGTAACCACACCGGGATCAATGGATGTAGGGACACACAACCGGGAGATAAGGATGGTTAGTAACCACACCGGGATCAATGGATGTAGGGACACACAACCGGGAGACAAGGATCGTAAGTAACCACACCGGGATCAATGGATGGAGGGACACACAACCGGGAGACAAGGATGGTTAGTAACCACACCGGGATCAATGGATGTAGGGACACACAACCGGGAGACAAGGATGGTTAGTAACCACACCGGGATCAATGGATGAAGGGACACACAACCGGGAGACAAGGATGGTTAGTAACCACACCGGGATCAATGGATGTAGAGACACACAACCGGGAGACAAGGATGGTTAGTAACCACACCGGGATCAATGGATGTAGGGACACGCAACCGGGAGACAAGGATGGTTAGTAACCACACCGGGATCAATGGATGTAGGGACACACAACCGGGAGACAAGGATGGTTAGTAACCACTCCGGGATCAAAGGATGTAGGGACACACAACCGGGAGACAAGGATCGTAAGTAACCACACCGGGATCAATGGATGGAGGGACACACAACCGGGAGACAAGGATGGTTAGTAACCACACCGGGATCAATGGATATAGGGACACACAACCGGGAGAGAAGGATGGTTAGTAACCACACCGGGATCAATGGATGTAGGGACACACAACCGGGAGACAAGGATGGTTAGTAACCACACCGGGATCAATGGATGTAGGGACACACAACCGGGAGACAAGGATGGTTAGTAACCACACCGGGTTCAATGGATGTAGGGACACACAACCGGGAGACAAGGATGATTAGTAACCACACCGGGATCAATGGATGTAGGGCCACACAACCGGGAGACAAGGATGGTTAGTAACCTCCCCGGGATCAATGGATGTAGGGACACACAACCGGGAGACAAGGATGGTTAGTAACCACACCGGGATCAATGGATGTAGGGACACACAACCGGGAGACTAGGATGGTTAGTAACCACACCGGGATCAATGGATGTAGGGACACACAACCGGGAGTCAAGGATGGTTAGTAACCACACCGGGATCAATGGATGTAGGGACACACGACCGGGAGACAAGGATGGTTAGTAACCACACCGGATTCAATGGATGGAGGGACACACAACCGGGAGACAAGGATGGTTAGTAACCTCCCCGGGATCAATGGATGTAGGGACACACAACCGGGAGACAAGGATGGTTAGTAACCTCCCCGGGATCAATGGATGTAGGGACACACAACCGGGAGACAAGGATGGTTAGTAACCACACCGGGATCAATGGATGTAGGGACACACAACCGGGAGACAAGGATGGTTAGTAACCACACCGGGATCAATGGATGTAGGGACACACAACCGGGAGTCAAGGATGGTTAGTAACCACACCGGGATCAATGGATGTAGGGACACACAACCGGGAGACAAGGATGGTTAGTAACCACACCGGATTCAATGGATGTAGGGACACACAACCGGGAGACAAGGATCGTAAGTAACCACACCGGGATCAATGGATGGAGGGACACACAACCGGGAGACAAGGATGGTTAGTAACCACACCGGGATCAATGGATGTAGGGACAGACAACCGGGAGACAAGGATGGTTAGTAACCACACCGGGATCAATGGATGAAGGGACACACAACCGGGAGACAAGGATGGTTAGTAACCACACCGGGATCAATGGATGTAGAGACACACAACCGGGAGACAAGGATGGTTAGTAACCACACCGGGATCAATGCATGGAGGGACACACAACCGGGAGACAAGGATGGTTAGTAACCACACCGGGATCAATGGATGTAGGGACACACAACCGGGAGACAAGGATGGTTAGTAACCACACCGGGTTCAATGGATGTAGGGAAACACAACCGGGAGACAAGGATGGTTAGTAACCACACCGGGATCAATGGATGTAGCGACACACAACCGGGAGACAAGGATGATTAGTAACCACACCGGGATCAATGGATGTAGGGACACACAACCGGGAGACAAGAATGATTAGTAACCACACCGGGATCAATGGATGTAGGGACACACAACCGGGAGACAAGGATGGTTAGTAACCATACCGGGATCAATGGATGTAGGGACACACAACCGGGAGACAAGGATGGTTAGTAACCACAACGGGATCAATGGATGTAGGGACACACAACCGGGTGTCAAGGATGGTTAGTAACCACACCGGGATCAATGGATGTAGGGACACACGACCGGGAGACAAGGATGGTTAGTAACCACACCGGGATCAATGGATGGAGGGACACACAACCGGGAGACAAGGATGGTTAGTAACCACACCGGGAG
The DNA here is from genome assembly GCF_030144855.1 of Hypanus sabinus. Classification (NCBI taxonomy): domain Eukaryota; kingdom Metazoa; phylum Chordata; class Chondrichthyes; order Myliobatiformes; family Dasyatidae; genus Hypanus; species Hypanus sabinus. Next base: position 199,299 of record NW_026781690.1, read on the forward strand.
CAATGGATGTAGGGACACACAACCGGGAGACAAGGATGGTTAGTAACCACACCGGGATCAATGGATGTAGGGACACACAACCGGGAGACAAGGATGATTAGTAACCACACCGGGATCAATGGATGTAGGGACACACAACCGGGAGACAAGGATGGTTAGTAACCACACCGGGATCAATGGATGTAGGGACACGCAACCGGGAGACAAGGATGGTTAGTAACCACACCGGGATCAATGGATGTAGGGACACGCAACCGGGAGATAAGGATGGTTAGTAACCACACCGGGATCAATGGATGTAGGGACACACAACCGGGAGACAAGGATCGTAAGTAACCACACCGGGATCAATGGATGGAGGGACACACAACCGGGAGACAAGGATGGTTAGTAACCACACCGGGATCAATGGATGTAGGGACACACAACCGGGAGACAAGGATGGTTAGTAACCACACCGGGATCAATGGATGAAGGGACACACAACCGGGAGACAAGGATGGTTAGTAACCACACCGGGATCAATGGATGTAGAGACACACAACCGGGAGACAAGGATGGTTAGTAACCACACCGGGATCAATGGATGTAGGGACACACAACCGGGAGACAAGAATGGTTAGTAACCACACCGGGATCAATGGATGTAGGGACACACAACCGGGAGACAAGGATGGTTAGTAACCACACCGGGATCAATGGATGTAGGGACACGCAACCGGGAGACAAGGATGGTTAGTAACCACACCGGGATCAATGGATGTAGGGACACACAACCGGGAGACAAGGATGGTTAGTAACCACTCCGGGATCAAAGGATGTAGGGACACACAACCGGGAGAGAAGGATGGTTAGTAACCACACCGGGATCAATGGATGTAGGGACACACAACCGGGAGACAAGGATGGTTAGTAACCACACCGGGATCAATGGATGTAGGGACACACAACCGGGAGACAAGGATGGTTAGTAACCACACCGGGTTCAATGGATGTAGGGACACACAACCGGGAGACAAGGATGATTAGTAACCACACCGGGATCAATGGATGTAGGGCCACACAACCGGGAGACAAGGATGGTTAGTAACCTCCCCGGGATCAATGGATGTAGGGACACACAACCGGGAGACAAGGATGGTTAGTAACCACACCGGGATCAATGGATGTAGGGACACACAACCGGGAGACTAGGATGGTTAGTAACCACACCGGGATCAATGGATGTAGGGACACACAACCGGGAGTCAAGGATGGTTAGTAACCACACCGGGATCAATGGATGTAGGGACACACGACCGGGAGACAAGGATGGTTAGTAACCACACCGGATTCAATGGATGGAGGGACACACAACCGGGAGACAAGGATGGTTAGTAACCTCCCCGGGATCAATGGATGTAGGGACACACAACCGGGAGACAAGGATGGTTAGTAACCTCCCCGGGATCAATGGATGTAGGGACACACAACCGGGAGACAAGGATGGTTAGTAACCACACCGGGATCAATGGATGTAGGGACACACAACCGGGAGACAAGGATGGTTAGTAACCACACCGGGATCAATGGATGTAGGGACACACAACCGGGAGTCAAGGATGGTTAGTAACCACACCGGGATCAATGGATGTAGGGACACACAACCGGGAGACAAGGATGGTTAGTAACCACACCGGATTCAATGGATGTAGGGACACACAACCGGGAGACAAGGATCGTAAGTAACCACACCGGGATCAATGGATGGAGGGACACACAACCGGGAGACAAGGATGGTTAGTAACCACACCGGGATCAATGGATGTAGGGACACACAACCGGGAGACAAGGATGGTTAGTAACCACACCGGGATCAATGGATGAAGGGACACACAACCGGGAGACAAGGATGGTTAGTAACCACACCGGGATCAATGGATGTAGAGACACGCAACCGGGAGACAAGGATGGTTAGTAACCACACCGGGATCAATGGATGGAGGGACACACAACCGGGAGACAAGGATGGTTAGTAACCACACCGGGAGCAATGGATGTAGGGACACACAACCGGGAGACAAGGATGGTTAGTAACCACACCGGGATCAATGGATGGAGGGACACACAACCGGGAGACAAGGATGGTTAGTAACCACCCCGGGATCAATGGATGTAGGGACACGCGAGCGGGAAACAAGGATGGTTAGTAACCACCCCGGGATCAATGGATGTAGGGACACTCAACCGGGAGACAAGGATGGTTAGTAACCACACCGGGATCAATGGATGTAGGGACACACAACCGGGAGACAAGGATGGTTAGTAACCACACCGGGATCAATGGATGTAGGGACACACGACCGGGAGACAAGGATCGTAAGTAACCACACCGGGATCAATGGATGGAGGGACACACAACCGGGAGACAAGGATGGTTAGTAACCACACCGGGATCAATGGATGTAGGGACACACAACCGGGAGACAAGGATGGTTAGTAACCACACCGGGATCAATGGATGTAGGGACACACAACCGGGAGACGAGGATGGTTAGTAACCACACCGGGATCAATGGATGTAGAGACACACAACCGGGAGACAAGGATGGTTAGTAACCACACCGGGATCAATGGATGGAGGGACACACAACCGGGAGACAAGGATGGTTAGTAACCACACCGGGATCAATGGATGTAGGGACACACAACCGGGAGACAAGGATGGTTAGTAACCACACCGGGATCAATGGATGAAGGGACACACAACCGGGAGACAAGGATGATTAGTAACCACACCGGGATCAATGGATGTAGGGACACACAACCGGGAGACAAGGATGGTTAGTAACCACCCCGGGATCAATGGATGTAGGGACACACAACCGGGAGAGAAGGATGGTTAGTAACCACTCCGGGATCAATGGATGTAGGGACACACAACCGGGAGACAAGGATCGTAAGTAACCACACCGGGATCAATGGATGTAGGGACACGCAACCGGGAGATAAGGATGGTTAGTAACCACACCGGGATCAATGGATGTAGGGACACACAACCGGGAGACAAAGATGGTTAGTAACCACACCGGGATCAATAGATGTAGGGACACACAACCGGGAGACAAGGATCGTAAGTAACCACACCGGGATCAATGGATGGAGGGACACACAACCGGGAGACAAGGATGGTTAGTAACCACTCCGGGATCAATGGATGTAGGGACACACAACCGGGAGACAAGGATGGTTAGTAACCACACCGGGATCAATGGATGAAGGGACACACAACCGGGAGACAAGGATGGTTAGTAACCACACCGGGATCAATGGATGTAGAGACACACAACCGGGAGACAAGGATGGTTAGTAACCACACCGGGATCAATGCATGGAGGGACACAGAACCGGGAGACAAGGATGGTTAGTAACCACACCGGGATCAATGGATGTAGGGACACACAACCGGGAGACAAGGATGGTTAGTAACCACACCGGGATCAATGGATGTAGGGACACACAACCGGGAGACAAGGATGATTAGTAACCACACCGTGATCAATGGATGTAGGGACACACAACCGGGAGACAAGGATGGTTAGTAACCACACCGGGATCAATGGATGTAGGGACACGCAACCGGGAGACAAGGATGGTTAGTAACCACACCGGGATCAATGGATGGAGGGACACACAACCGGGAGACAAGGATGGTTAGTAACCACACCGGGAGCAATGGATGTAGGGACACACAACCGGGAGACAAGGATGGTTAGTAACCACACCGGGATCAATGGATGGAGGGACACACAACCGGGAGACAAGGATGGTTAGTAACCACCCCGGGATCAATGGATGTAGGGACACGCAAGCGGGAGACAAGGATGGTTAGTAACCACCCCGGGATCAATGGATGTAGGGACACTCAACCGGGAGACAAGGATGGTTAGTAACCACTCCGGGATCAATGGATGTAGGGACACACAACCGGGAGACAAGGATGGTTAGTAACCACACCGGGATCAATGGATGTAGGGACACACAACCGGGAGTCAAGGATGGTTAGTAACCACACCGGGATCAATGGATGTAGGGACACACGACCGGGAGACAAGGATGGTTAGTAACCACACCGGGATCAATGGATGTAGGGACACACAACCGGGAGACAAGGATGGTTAGTAACCACCCCGGGATCAATGGATGTAGGGACACACAACCGGGAGACAAGGATCGTAAGTAACCACACCGGGATCAATGGATGGAGGGACACACAACCGGGAGACAAGGATGGTTAGTAACCACACCGGGATCAATGGATGTAGGGACACACAACCGGGAGACAAGGATGGTTAGTAACCACACCGGGATCAATGGATGTAGGGACACACAACCGGGAGACAAGGATGGTTAGTAACCACACCGGGATCAATGGATGTAAGAGACACACAACCGGGAGACAAGGATGGTTAGTAACCACACCGGGATCAATGGATGGAGGGACACACAACCGGGAGACAAGGATGGTTAGTAACCACACCGGGATCAATGGATGTAGGGACACACAACCGGGAGACAAGGATGGTTAGTAACCACACCGGGATCAATGGATGTAGGGACACACAACCGGGAGACAAGGATGATTAGTAACCACACCGGGATCAATGGATGTAGGGACACACAACCGGGAGACAAGGATGGTTAGTAACCACCCCGGGATCAATGGATGTAGGGACACACAACCGGGAGACAAGGATGGTTAGTAACCACACCGGCATCAATGGATGTAGGGACACACAACCGGGAGACAAGGATGGTTAGTAACCACACCGGGATCAATGGATGTAGTGACACACAGCCGGGAGACAAGGATGGTTAGTAACCACACCGGATCAATAGATGCAGGGACACACAACCGGAGACAAGGATGGTTAGTAACCACACCGGGATCAATGGATGTAGGGACACACAACCGGGAGACAAGGATGGTTAGTAACCACACCGGGATCAATGGATGTAGGGACACACAACCGGGAGACAAGGATGGTTATTAACCACACCGGGATCAATGGATGTAGGACACACAACCGGGAGACAAGGATGGTTAGTAACCACACCGGGAGCAATGGATGTAGGGACACACAACCGGGAGACAAGGATGGTTAGTAACCACACCGGGTTCAATGGATGTAGGACACACAACCGGGGGACAAGGATGGTTAGTAACCACACCGGGATCAATGGATGTAGGGACACACGACCGGGAGACAAGGATGGTTAGTAACCACACCGGGATCAATGGATGGAGGGACACACAACGGGAGACAAGGATGGTTAGTAACCACACCGGATCAATGGATGTAGGGACACACAACCGGAGACAAGGATGGTTAGTAACCACACCGGGATCAATGGATGTAGGGACACACAACCGGGAGACAAGGATGGGTAGTAACCACACCGGGATCAATGGATGGAGGGGTAAATTCCATCGGCAGCAATAGATGTCCGGTCACCCCACCCACTCCACACGGATCAATGACATCGGGTCATCCCCACCGGGTACTTCGGAAGGACGGTTAACAAATATCCGGCACCGGCGAAAATGATTTCCGAGTCATTCCACTGTGTCCCTATCCCGGTGATGTGATATTTGATAAATTCTGCATCATTCGTCAGTCACAGGAGGATGAAGCTGCTGGAGAGGGTGAAGAGCAAAACCACAGACACTCTTCCGGCACTCCATCTCTGGGTCACTGCTGTTTTCCCCCTTGCTCTGACCCCTCAGCCCCCGACGGACCCGACTGGCCAATAAAATGCGCCTGACTGTCAGAGCGTAGAGCAGCAGAATTACGCCGAATGGGAGGAACGGAGTCAACACGAAGTCAAACCAGTCATACGCCACCCACGCCGGTTCAGTGAAGTAACTTGGCTTCTGATAACAGAACCATAGTACATCGTTAATGATCTCTCTGTAAGTGGAGTAGAGTGGGCCGTTTTTCAGACGGAACAGACCGCTAGATGGCGCTAGAACCGCGGCCGCCGTTCCCCCGTGCAGTACTTTGTTTTCAGTTTCTGACAGCAAATGGCAACAA